>NC_079438.1:14198516-14469261 GCF_903798145.1 Danio aesculapii | reverse complement strand
CAGTTCACACTGACTATATCAATTCAGTTTCTTATGACACTATCACATCTTTTTCAGAAAAACAGCTGCTTTGAACTTCAAATGTAACAACACCTAACAGTATTACATGTCTTAACAATAATAAAAATTATAATTATTCTGAGGTTCGAACACTGGTCGGCAGCATTGTAACTCACTGGGTTTTGGGTCATCTTTCCTTCTTTATTTAACAGTGTCAGATCTACTGTGGGTTGTGATCATAGACCAGGCATGGGCAACTTGATCCTCGAGGGCCGGTGTCCCTGTAGAGTTTTGCTCCAACACTAATCAAACACACAACACCCTAATAGTGTCTTTAAGATCACTAGAAAGCTACAAGCAGTGTTTGATTAGGGTTGGAGCAAACTATGCAGGGACACCGGCCCTCCAGGATCGAGTTTGCCCATCTCTATCATAGACTGTAAAAAAATATGGACGTAGTGTCCGTGACGTCACCCATAGTTTCTGAAGAGCTTAAATGAAGCTTACTGTGGGCGTGGTCAGCCGTCGCCATCTTGGAAGTGCGTCATTCCCGGATACTCAAAAATGGGCAGAGGCGGAACTTAGGCGGAGTTGCGATGACTGTTTGCTGAAACCATAGAGACCCCCACCACCGGTGACATTTGAATAATTTGAATATCTCAGCGTACTATCAAGGTAAATTAACCTGAAACTACACAACAAAACTTGCAATAATAAATGTTGTTGATTATTATGGCTCTCTGTGGCAAGCCGTTTTGACTTTTACTCATTCTCAGGATATGCAATTATTGATTTCAACAATTAAATTCTAATGTCAACATCCAGCATTCATGATATTTCTTTCATTTGAAATAACTGAATTGTTGATATCAAATATTTATTGTTAACATAAAAAATTCTTTATATAAAAATTTAAAATTAATAAACAATTAAAATTTATATCAACAATTCACATTTGTATGTTCACTAAAGCACAAGTGGTAATTGTTGGCAGTTGATATTGTTTACCTGGTTGAAATGTGATGAGTAATGCTAGTAAAATGTGACTTTTGGGTTTGTTTACTTGACACAATAATGTATTTATTAATCATAGTTCAACATTTAGTAATGCAGTTTTAAAAACCAAAGTTGAGCTTGTTAACATTATCTAAAGTATTGTGAGTTTCACGTATATATTGGAACAAAAGTATTACTATTGATGTGTTGTTTATTGGGATAGGATGATATTTGGTTGAAAAACAACAATTTGAAAATCTGGAATTTTAAGGAGTCAAATATTTCCATGAGAAAATCCCCTTAAAAAATGTCTCAAGTTCTTAGCAATACTATATTTACAGTAGAAAATATTCAAAACATCTCCATGGAAGAGGATTTATTTTACACAAAAATATCAGTCATTTTGACCCATACAATGCATTTTGACTACTCCTGTTTATGGTCCAGGATCACATTTTATTAATTACATTTACTAATATTTAATAATGTAACATTATTTTAAAGTGTTACCAATGTTTATTTCTTGCAGTGATTGATTCCTGATTACATCATGGCCACCTGTGAAGCATCCGCATCTGTTAGGTCACAAAAATTAAACTGTAAGTTGTAGTCTTGGCTTAAAAAAGATATATTTTGAGTCGTTGCTCCATTATTCTATTTTTTCTCACAAAAAACTGAGTGCATTTATTAAAATCACTCATTTTCCTTCCATAGACACAGTGTGGATCATTGGATACAGTTATGTCCGACGAGGTGCCCAGCGAGCGAGGGAGACTGTGGGCAACAACCTCGGGCTGCCTGGGGCCCACATCTCCTGGTTTGGCTGGGGTGTACTACGGTGGAAAAGAATTCCTAAATACTTCCAGGACTTGATCAAAGGAAGAGTGGCACCGGATGTCCTTGTCCTTCATTGTGGAGGGAATGATATTGGGGAGGTCACCAGTGTCCTGCTGGTGAATTCAATGAAGGATGACTTGCTCCAGCTAAAGCTCCAGCACCCTGACATGAAAATTTTATTTTCATCTTTAACACAGAAATGCCGGTGGAAGGCTGGTGCTAAGCTAGTTAAACTTGACAAGGCCCGAAAATGTGTTAACAGTGTTATGGCTACATTTGTTGATAGCCTAAATGGTGCCATAATTATGCACCCTCACATTAGACATGACAGTCCTGGGCTATTCCTAAAAGATGGAGTTCATTTCACACCTATGGGAAATGATATTTTTTAAGTAGTATTGCTAACTGCCTTAAAGACCACATTCAAATGTGTACAGCCAATAGTGTCACTGCTTTTGAATTTGGCCTTTAGGGCCCATTTGATTTAAATAGCCTTGACCATTATGGCTAATGTAGTTTTTTTTAAATGTTTACTCTTAAGTGCCATTTGTAGCCATAACACTGTTAACCTCTGCTTTTCATATTGTTTATTTTTTTTTTCTTTTCATTCATTCAAGGATTTTTAAAATTATTGAAATATTGTTAAGAGTTTTATAAATAAATGAATTTGATTCTTGAATGACAATGAGTTCTTCAGTTGAGTTCCTGGGAACACTGCTTTCAGAAAAGAAATTAAATTTAACTTTATATTTGGACCATTTAATCTAAGAATAGTTTTCATATAGACGTTTATAGATAACAGCATTAAGCGAATTATAAGTTAAACAAAAGACTAAGCAGAGCAATATTCACCTAGGTACAGAAGTGAAAGACTCACTATGGAACCTGTTACCAGAGCGTTCCACATCTAGGGGATGGATAGTATGATCAGCTATGGAATATCAACACACAAGCACAGGCTGTCACATGTAATGCCTGAGAGAAAGATGACAAGGTTAAAAGACTGGTAGAATTCACTATGTATATATGGTATATTCACTATGGCCTGTCTTGGTTAAAAGCCCACTCACCACGAAAAGTTGCAGGCTAGGAGTGGGAACATATAACATGGGACAAACATACAAGATGCTACAAAACCACAGGACAAGACATGTAAGAAAAGGAGAACATTCAACCAAACAACACTGGTGAAACAATATACAATGGTAAAAAAATGAGGGTGGTGATAGGAACAACCTAACATATAAGACTTTATACCAGCCCTAATAAAACAGTAGTAAGATCACCAAAAAACCCATAAGAATACATTCTTAATAAAGAACTTCATTTAAAGCTATTTTTATAACATAACCTGAATTACTACAACACTTCAATAACTCAATGTCTATAATATAAAGTCAAACTAACCATGGACGTAAACTTCAAACTTAACATGAGCGAATAAGAAACTTATTTTTTGTAAATATGTGATTAAATGATTCTTGACTTGGATAGTACATTACAGAAACTATCTATAGAAACAGGGACCAGGGAGGTTGCATATGTATTTCACATAAAAGATCAATATCACTTAGGTCCCGTTCATGCAGACTCTAAGATATATTGAAAATTCCTATATGCTACAGGGCAAAAACATCTAATTAATTAGCAATGTCTGTGTGGGGTAAGGAAAGCACCATGTATAAAGGATCACTCTGGCTTCACAGCATCCTAAGATTTGTAAGAGTTGGGCCCCATCTATGCAGACTCCAACTTAAAATCATCCTGGTTATTGGTGGGTTTTTTCTTTTACTTTTTATTTACTTTTTGCCATCTAGAGATATTTAAATTTCAAACACATGTACGTCCTTACTTTAAAGGCTTCTTTATAGTAGACATTGAATGTTACTTGGGCCTCGTTCACGCAGCCTCCAAGTAAAATTTATAATGTTACTCAAAGAGAGGTAGTTTCAAAATCAATCTCCTCCTACAAAGTCCAAAAACAACAACAACAAAACAGTCAATAGGCCACATTCTGACACACAGAAAATAATGCTGCGCGCACACGCACACACACAAACACATGCTCTCTCTCTCTCTCACACACACACACAGCTGTGGTTATAAATGTGTGTGTTCTTGTGTTCAGGGCTGTTTCCTCACACTGGATCCAAACACAGCACACACTCGGCTCATTCTGTCTGAGGAGAACAGAGAGGTGAAGCGTGTGTTAGAGGATCAGCTGTATCCTGATCATCCAGACAGATTTGATGATCATCCTCAGGTGTTGTGCAGAGAGAGTGTGTGTGGACGCTGTTACTGGGAGATTGACTGGAGTGGAGATGATTATGTGTGTATATCAGTGTCATATAAGAGCATCAGGAGGAAGGGAAAAGGTGCTGAGTGTTGGTTTGGATATAATGCTCAGTCCTGGAGTCCTGGACACACACACTGATATCCCAGTAGAGCCGCTCAGCAGTAGAATAGGAGTGTTTGTGGATCACAGTGCAGGAACTCTGATCTTCTACAACATCTATAGAGACACAATGAGCCTCATCCACTCAGTCCAGACCACATTCACTGAGCCGCTCTGGCCTGGGTTTGTTTATCCTGGATCATCAGTGAAACTGTGCTGAAGACTGAGAGACTGAGGAGAGATTTACCCATAATCCTCTGCAGGATCAGTCAGCAGCAGTGTGTGTGTGAGATTTTTTATATAAAATACTTTATTTCAGGATTTTTCATTTCACACATTGTAACTCCACAGCAGATGTAACAGCAGCTCTCCTTCCTCCACATTCCAGACAGCATCCTTATAATACCACTGTTGTTCAAAGGTTTCAGCATCATTTATGGCCTTGTAATACTTCAAATCTATTGTAATTCTTGATCTTACGAATGCTTTAAAACTCTAAATCTCTTGACCATGTACATCCAGTTTTGCTGGAGCAACTAAACAGTTACTGAACTGCCATTTCAGTTTGTGTTTCTGACTATAGCCCGCTCCAGAATAAACTTACACTGAGTCAAATTCCCTCCACATTTCAGGAAAACTCTGCTCAACATATCAAACTATTGTGTTAAGCATGTACATTCCAAATAGCACTGATACACAGTCTCTCTATGTCCACAGAAGATACACTTGTCATGGACACTAGAGTTAACAACACATATGAAAGCATTAACTGCCACAATCCCCTGCTAAATCCTCCACTGTAAATCCCCAACACGTTTTGTCAATGGTGGTTTAAACAAAACTCTCCACACTGGTTTCCCCCTAAAGTATCATTAAATATCCATTCTTTCTGTTAATCTGCCTTTGTCTTCTCTCTGATCCGTAATAATAATAATAATGTTAGACATTTGTTTGGACATGATGTGCTCTCTTCAACAAGCAGCTTTTCTCTTCATTCTGCAGGCTGTTTGCTCTGGCAGTTGGTCAAATATTTGTAAGCTAGCCTTAAAGAGCCCATATTATGGGTTTTTGAAAATGCCCTTCCATGTAGTGTGTAACACAGCTCTAAGTGAAGTGAAATATCCAGCTAAGGCTTAAATCTGTAAGTGTACAGTGTTTAAAAACTATTGATTCATCTATAAAAGAGTCGACTCATAGTGCTTCAAACGAGTCGTCTTGATAACGAGTCATTAGGTGTTTCGCGATGACGCAGCTAGGAAACACAAGTAGTTGGGCACGCAAACCCGGTAGATTTGAAACCTGCGGCCCCGCCCACTAACAGAAAAAAGTCTCACACACACACACACACACACACACAGAGAGACACCGGTCGAATGAAGTCACGCTGTGCAGATGGATATTATTGAGTCTAATTAAAGAGGAAACCTCAGCATTATAGCCCAGCCTTGAGCAGTTCTGAGTGCTTCTGAAAACTATCTGCTTTCAAAGAAGACTTCATCAGTTTGTTAAAGGAAGGATCAGTGAAGACTGTCTGAACATGGATCAGTGGATCATGGATCAGTTTCTTCCCCCATTTCACCAGTGTAAGTACGTGCGATTAAAATTATTGCCTCGTTTACTCTATCTTGCAAATGATGTATTTAGTTGTGTTTTGTTACTTGTAACCGTGTGTGCTGTATCAGGTTAACTCTTTATATTCTCATATCGCGTGTACAGCCACGTTGAAAACGCGACGCGTGCCGCTTTGATTACGGATCGTCAGCTGTTTACACACATGCAACGGTCAAGTAATGTGTGTGTGTGTCTCCCCGTGTGTGTAACGCACAGGTATTCGCGGATATAACTGAGCGCCGCGCCGCCTCAATTCAGCCGCTCATTTATGGACGCGCAGGCCCTGTGTGTGTGTGTCTCCTCGTGTGTGTAGCGCACGGGTAGTCGCGGATATAACTGAGCGCCGCGCCGCCTCAATTCAGCCGCTCCTTTATGGACGCGCCGGCCCTGTGTGTGTGTGTGTGTAACGCACGGGTATTCGCGGATATAACCGAGCGCCGCGCCGCCTCAATTCAGCCGCTCATTTATGGACGCGCCGGCCCTGTGTGTGTGTGTCTCTTCGTGTGTGCAACGCACGGGTATTCGCGGATATAACTGAGCGCCGCGCCGCCTCAATTCAGCCGCTCCTTTATGGACGCCGCCGGCCCTGTGTGTGTGTGTGTGTGTAACGGACGGGTATTCGCGGATATAACTGAGCGCCGCGCCCTCTCTATTCAGCCGCTCATTTATGGACGCGCAGGCCCTTTGTGTGTGTGTGTGAAAAGAGTAAGAAGACTGTGACTAGGAGGCTAGGAGATCTCCTCGCCAGTTCTTGGACTTTTTGCTCAATAAAATAGTTCGTCGTCAGTATTTTCTAGTCCATCGTCTGTGTTTACATTCACCCACTGGCAGCCAAAATCCACTATAAAGCGTGTATACACTGTGACTACTTTTATATTGTAGATTAGCAGCTGGGCATTTCACTCTGTCTCGCGCTGAAGCCTGTCACTGTCGACCAATCGCAGCAGGCTGCCATTGGTCCAATCAGCGCAGATTAGCTTCGCGCTGAGGAGGGGTTTGGGAACAAATGAATCGCTGAACGATTCATATGGGAGTCGCTGGGATAATTAGGTAAAAATAAATGCATATTATAAGACCATCAAAGTGTTGTTTGACCTTGCATGCATATTAGACTGTTGTTGGAGACCCTTACAACCTAAATATGACCCTATTTCATGTATAATATGGGCTCTTTAAATAAAAATCAGTTATTCTGCAATCAGGTGATGTGCTCCATCAGGCACAATCATCTTAATAGTATCTTGTAGTGTGCTGTGCTGCAGTTTTTATATCTTGTAGTTAGTGCACGTTTAAGATTTGAGATAATATATGAGCAATATCACACTCGTAGCAGTGCGATCACGCCGTCCTCAACCCGAAAGTGAAAAAGAAAGTGACCTTTTTGCTGATGAAAGCGAGGACCATGAGGGAGAGGGTCGGTGTAACTGATGAAAGTAAAGACCGTGGGGTTCGCTCACTATTCTGCTGCCAAAGGTGGCCGCCCAGGTTGCTTCAAAGCAAGCGCCATCCCTGAACACACGTCGGCCACAACAGGAAATAAAAAAAAACTGCAACTGCGTAATTTTTTTTAACGCGTTAAATATTTAAAATTCATCACGTGCGTCAACGCGCTAATTTTGACAGCCCTAATATATATATATGGTGTGCAAAGCAGCCAGTATTTGTATCTGTATTTGTTGAGGGGGAAAAGTATTTGTATTTGTAAGCAAGTAAAATTCTAAATGGGCGTAAAAATCCTTTTTTTTTTTGCAGGTGCAGGTATTCTTTAATTATACCCATTAGAATAATTAAGGATATGCAATATTGGTTGATGTTTTCGAACATGTAACAAGGAACATCATTGAAAGTAATAACATAACAGCCATTACTTCATCCATGTTAACCCAACAACTACTACAATACCATTGTGAAACATTATGAACCCCACCACCACCTATCCTTGTTGAAGGACGCTGAACAGATACAATAATAATTCTTCAAACAACTGTTCTTCTTCTGAAATAACTTCTTTCTAATGCAAAGAATTACAAGAACTAAAATTTATTAACCCCTGACTGGGAGAGCTGGCAGAACAACAGTTGTATTCTATATAATACTAAAGATACAGCCTGATATTGTCAACTGTCTGCCAAAAAAACAGACACAAAAGGACTTGTTTCATGTTTTATGTTTTTTATTTATTTATTTATTTTTGATAGTTGGTTGGATAAGCCTGTTTCACATTAAATGCAGCTAATATGTGATTAAAACTGACTTGGGTCAGAACATGGCTGTGTTGATGGTTTGGTGCTGGTGGGGGATTGGTGCTTGTGGGGGTTGGCAGACAGTACCAGAGGGAGGATGCTTTAAGTCCATGTGATAATGCATAGCAGATGATGACAGATGTTTGATATCTCTGCCTCTGCTGATTTCTCTTTTGCACACATTACATATCATATCACTTTGGTTTTGTCTGCAGAACACAGAATTTGAGCAAGTTTTTTGACTGGTGCAGGACCAAGAGATGGATCAGCAGCAGCCACACTTTTTTCTATTTGGTTGCCCAAATCCATGTGATGAGTTTCAACTAAGTTAAGTTAATGAGTGACAAGAAGCTATGCTAAAGTTAACTAGCCTATAGCTGTCTGCAAAAGACAGAGTATTTAAACGTACCATATAACTACTACGTAAACAGAGCGAACATGAGAGCACCTGACTGCAGATGTCAATAATGCAGCTCCCGATCAAACTTCCCTTCCCGCTTCCCAAAACTGTCTCCAGAACCCAGTTAAGGTACAAAAATCTATTGAACTAAAATAGTGAAGAACTGAAGTCTTTTTTTTTCTCTCAGCTGAGCCTACTCACGCAGTCATGCACTGCGGTCACATGAGGAAACACAACTTTCTGACATTGTTTTTATATATAATAAAATATATTAAATTTTCTCAAATTAATCAAAATAAATGTGTAGTGTTTTGAAACCAAAGTCTTCATTTGTTACCCACAACACATCAAGATTGATCAAGTCAAAATCTCATAATCTGACACAAATCTGATCAGTCGTTACTGGCAAATGGCATTGTATAGTCTGAACAGGGCTTTAGGGAGAGTCTGCATCAGTTGCTCACTGTCATTGCCTTATGGCGAGTTTCACACTGCACGAGTTTAGCCAGACTTTCATTCGCCAACAAGTTTTGTGATATTGCAGACAAAAGCCCAAAATTGGAGGTAAATCAGTGTTTGTTCACGCAATTAGACAATGTGAATGATCAAAAACACAATGTAAGGGTGTAAGAACAGTTGTTCCTGCATCTCCCCAAACATTTTCTCCTCCCTAATAGTTCTAATTCTGTTCAGAGCCGACCATTTGATTGGTAAGTTAATAAACTATTTGCAAGGGCATTCAAAAATATGTATGTATTTTTTACTTGTTCAAACTACGTAATTAAAATGAGCTGAAATAACATGATTCTTGAAATATCATTGGGACAACTTAATTTTTTTATGTTCAATCCACATAAATTTGTTAAGTGTTAAGTTAAATTAAATTTGTGTTGTGAGAACATGAGAGAATTGTGTAGAACCCTGCAGTTTTTACAGTGTGTGCAATGAGCACAAATAGGGATATCGGTTCATAATAAGTTGAAACACATTGTCAGATTTTGCTGTATTTGGCTTAACCATTCTTGGGTGGCTTACCAATGTATAGATGACTCTAATACATCAAATAAGTAAGCTGACCAAAGTTCTTATGAAAAGAAGACTTTATTATAGACAAGGAATAGTGCAGATCCTCTGAAGTCGTCGGTCTTCAAGTAACTTAATCCAAAGTACTGCCTGCGAGACTCTACTTTGTAACAAAGGATGTAACCCCTCGGAGATTACCCAACTGCTGTGGTTGGGTCACAACATTTGAGTCCCTGTAGGTCATTTGGTTCACACCTTTTCAGATGCAGATACTTGTTTGCATGTGAAACAAGCCACACAATCTATCAACATATAGAGTTATATTGCATTCTTGTAGCCCGGTAGCAACTCTCACAAACCTGGTACTGGGCTGTGGGCCTGATCTACAGTACAAAACAGTTGTCAAAATCTTCACCCCTCTTCAGCTATTGAGTTTACATCTTCAGGTGTTCAAAGGGTTTCATTATCAGTAACTTGATATGTATTCAAAAGTTCACACTTGTTTGGTATGCTGTCCCGGGAGAGAGCCCTAAGCTCATAAGATCCTCGAGGCCTGGGCTCCCTCTCGTAAGCAGGGTTGAGAGGGGAGTTTGAGGTCAGGTAGATCTTGATTGAACTCCCCAGACTTGTTTCTGTTCTAATGACACATATAGGAATGGCTAAGAGAGATATACGGCTTACTAAGAGCTCGACTATGGTGCCATTTAGAATGTTCAGTTTACTTAGCTCGTGTGTTTTGGACTGTGGGAGGAAATATGGGAACCAATGAGCACAAATAGGGATATCGGTCATGGTGTGCATGCTCGAGTGACGTCACTGTCACTGGACGATAGCTTCGCTGCGTTTGTTTTGGAGTTCGCTGCGTTTGTTTGGAGTTTAGATTCGCAATTTACATTTTTATCATAAAATACCTCCTCATTCACTAAATATTTATCCTCTCCTACTTGGGGTGAACAATCCCCTAACACACTCATACAAACAAATCTGCAACCGCGTCTGCAACCGCGTAAGGTGCTTGCCAGGTCCCGGGGCAGAACGTCTCCTCCTCCGGTGTTCGAGATCCCCACGGAGAACCGCTTCGCCCCTCTCCGCGAGACGGGCCGCGATGTTGCCATCATTGGCGACTCAATCGTCCGCCACGTCCGCTCCACTTCCTCCAAAGGTAACAAAGTACGCACTTTCTGCTTCCCTGGTGCCCGAGTTAAGAATATTTCTGCAGATACCTACTATCCTGAGCGCTGCCGAGAGCCTCGGTGCCGCCGTCCTCCACGTGGGGACGAACGACACCGGGCTCCGGCAGACGGAGATCCTGAAGAAGGACTTCAGGAGCCTGATTGAGACGGTTCGACGCACTTCGCCCGCCACGCAGATCATCGTTTCTGGACCGCTTCCTACCTACCGCCGAGGAAATGAAAGGTTCAGTAGACTTTTTGCTCTGAATGAATGGCTATTAACATGGTGTGAGGAACAGAAATTGCTCTTTGCCAATAACTGGAATCTTTTCTGGGAGCGTCCTAGGCTTTTCCGCGCTGATGGGCTGCACCCCAGTCGAGCTGGAGCTGAACTCCTGTCGGACAACATCACCAGAATACTTCGCTCTATCTGACTAGTAAGTAAAAATTCACAAAATTCACAATTTAGCCACACAGACTCCTATTCGTCCCACATAAATAACAGTAATGCATACCTAACTAACCACATAGAGGCTGTGTCTGTTCCTCGTATTATTAGATCAAGAAACAAACGTACTGTGTGCTCCAGAAATAATCTATTAAGAATTAAACCAGAAAAAACACTAAAAAGTGAAAATACAAATTTCATGAAGCTTGGTCTCCTAAACATCAGGTCACTAGCACCTAAAGCACTTATCATAAATGAAATAATAACAGACAACAATCTTAATGCACTCTGTCTCACTGAAACCTGGCTGAAACAAAATGACTATATTAGTTTAAATGAGGCAACTCCTCCAGGATTCTTATATAAACATGAGGCTCGTCAAACTGGTCGTGGTGGTGGAGTCGCGTCAATCTTTAGTGATATTCTTAATGTTAATCAGAGAAACAGACTTATGTTTAGCTCCTTTGAAGTACTAGCGCTTAATGTTGTCCTTCCAAACACTATGCAAAAACCTATGTTATCTCTCGCTCTAATCACCATATATAGACCTCCAGGACCCTATGTCAATTTTCTAAAAGAGTTTTCTGATTTTATCTCTGACTTACTAGTTAAAACTGATAAAATACTAATTGTAGGAGACTTTAACATCCACATAGATGACGCTAACGACACATTAGGGCTCGCGTTTACGGACTTGCTGGTCTCACTAGGAATAAAGCAAATGTTATTGGTCCAACTCATCGCCTAAAGCATACACTAGATCTAATTCTGTCTTATGGAATTGAGGTCACTGATGTAGACATTATACCACAAAGTGATGATATTACAGACCACTACCTCTTACTATATAAGCTGTGTTTACCTGAAATTAGCAGATCCGCTCCGATATATCGTCCTAGTAGAACTATTGTTCCATCCACTAAAGATGAATTTATAAATAACTTACCTGATCTTTCTCTACTTCGAAATGCACCCGCAAACGCAAATGACCTTGATGTAGTAACCAGCAGTATGGATGCCATCTTTACTAGCACTTTAAATACTGTGGCACCCATCATACTAAAAAAGGCTAGAGAGAATAAAACTACACCGTGGTATAATAGTCATACCCGCGCTCTCAAAACAGCAACCCGTGCCCTGGAACGTAAATGGAAAAAAAACTAATTTAGAAGTCTTTAGAATTGCATACAAAGACAGTATGTCCAGCTATAGGAGGGCTTTAAAATCTGCCAGGGCTGAGCACCTCCGCAAACTGATAGAAAATAATCATAACAATCCTAGATTCTTATTTAACACCATCGCTAAATTAACAAATAATCGGTCATCTTTGGAACAAAACGTTCCACCGCAAATTAGTAGTGATGACTTCATGAATTTTTTCAGTGATAAAATAGAAGGCTTTAGACAGAAAATAGGAGATATTAAACTTTCTGCACCGCCTTATACTTCAGATCCAGTAAACACGTCTCTGAATCTAAATAACCTACAGTGCTTTAAAATCATAAAACAGGAAGAGCTAGACAAAATTATAAATAGCTCTAAATCAGCTACGTGTATATTGGACCCAATTCCAACAAAGTTACTTAAAGAATTGCTATCTGTTATAGGAGAACCTCTTCTTAACATTATCAACTCTTCTTTATCTTTAGGCCATGTTCCAAATCCCTACAAGTTAGCTGTTATTAAACCTATTATTAAGAAACCACAACTGGAACCCAGCAACTTAGCTAATTATAGGCCTATTTCAAACCTTCCATTTATATCTAAAATACTAGAAAAAGTTGTTTCTGCTCAATTATGCTCCTTTCTGCAGACCAACAATGTTTTTGAAGTGTTTCAGTCAGGTTTCAGAGCTCATCACAGTACAGAAACTGCATTAGTGAAAATAACCAACGATTTACTCTTAGCTGCTGACCAAGGGTGCATCTCGCTATTAGTTCTACTCGATCTTAGTGCGGCATTTGACACCATTGACCATGGTATCCTTATTAATCGCTTAAGTCTACAGGTGTCCAGGGACAGGCCCTACAATGGTTTAAGTCATACTTATCTGACCGTTACCAGTTTGTGAATATTAATGGACAGCCTTCACAAATCAGCCCAGTAAAATACGGGTGCCTCAAGGATCAGTTTTAGGCCCTTTGCTGTTTACAATATACATGCTACCCCTGGGAGACATTATTAGAAGACATGGGATCAGCTTTCACTGCTATGCAGATGATACTCAATTATATATTTCAACTAAACCTGACGAGACGTCTATTCTGTCCAAGCTAACTGAGTGTATTAAAGATGTTAAAGACTGGATGACCAACAATTATCTTCTCTTAAACTCAGACAAAACAGAATTATTACTTATGGGCCTAAATCCTGTACACAGCAGATCTCACAACTCGACCTACAATTAGAGGGATACAAAGTTAGCGTTAGCTCTACTATAAAAGATCTGGGTGTCATATTAGACAGTAATTTAACTTTTAAAAATCATATATCCCGTCACAAAAACTGCTTTCTTTCATCTGAGAAATATTGCTAAGTTACAAAGTATGCTATCCATCTCAGATGCAGAAAAGCTAGTCCATGCTTTTATGACTTCTAGGCTGGACTACTGTAATGCACTGTTTGCTGGCTGCCCAGCATCCTCTATTAACAAACTTCAGCTAGTACAAAATGCAGCTGCCAGAGTTCTTACCAGGTCTAGAAAATTTGATCACATCACCCCAATTTTATCCTCCTTACACTGGCTGCCTGTTAAGTTTCGTATTGAATTTAAAATATTGCTTCTTACATATAAAGCTTTAAATAATCTAGCTCCTGTTTATCTAACCAATCTTCTGTCTCGCTACAATCCAACTCGCTCTTTAAGGTCTCAAAACTCAGGGCTTCTGGTAGTACCTAGAATAACAAAGTCGAGTAAAGGAGGTCGAGCCTTCTCATTTATAGCTCCTAAATTCTGGAATAGCCTTCCTGATAACGTCCGAGGCTCAGACACACTCTCCCAATTCAAAACTAGATTAAAGACCTATCTGTTCAGTAAAGCATACACTTAGTGCACCACTTGGGGGCTTCCACACAGGTTATGCATCTTGTTGATATACACTGTGAACATCAGCTACGCTAATTATTTTCTTTATTCTCCATTTCCACCTGGGGATACTCTTCCCGAGGCCCTCAGACTATGCAGAGTCACTGATTCGATCCAAGACCAACGACGAGATGATCCCAAGGTTTTTTATATCCTGGACCTGGCCGAATCCTGAGCAGCTACTGTGATGGTCATGGAGGAGTGGAGAACATGAGACTGATTCCTGTGACGCTCCAGAGACAGACGAGTCTTCGCTGAGGCCAGCTTCCAGCCTCCGCCACTGAGACTACAGCTCTGCACAAAAGTTTGGCCAGCGGAGAAATTAAAATGGTCGTGCCCAACTGAGCCTGGTTTTCTCTCAAGGTTTTTTTTCTCTCTCCGCTGTCGCCACTGGCTTGCATGTTTCGGGATCTATAGAGCTGCGCATCGTTGGATTTGCTCTTCAGTATTTGGACTCTCAGTAGTGATTATTAAACCACACTGAACTGAACTAAACTGCACTGAACTCAACACTATAAACTGAACTACACTGTTCCTATTTACTGTGACCTTTTATGTGAAGCTGCTTTGACACAATCTACATTGTATAAGCGCTATACAAATAAAGGTGAATTGAATTGAATTGAATTGAATTGTGAAGTTTCTAAAATGTAACGTTTACTGATTCAAGCAGTTAAAGTTATTTCTATTTAACTAGCCTTCATTATTATAGGCTGTATTGTGTTGTTTTATCAACGAAAGTTAAACAACAAACATGTTCGTTTGTACGGATATTTAGCATAATACTTTGGTCTTTTTTGATTTCTTATTTTTTACATGAAATGTAAATTAACTTAGGTAGGCTACTTGGGTACAGGGGCGTAATTTGTTGGTAGTATACCGAGGAATGCTTAGATAGTGAATATTGTCATCATTATTTAAAAAATTATAAATAAATAAATAAATAAAACACCTTACGGAAAGGATGAAATAAAGGAAAAGCATGCTCTTAATCATTCTTCATAATCTGATTCGTAGCTATACATGCAATAAACTTATATTGCGCCGACAAGAACAAGCTCTAAAAGGTAAAGTCTAAAGCGAGAGGAGTTATTGATATTAATGTTAGTTGTTAATATGATCGTAAACACTGCGTTGTATAATTAACGCCGTCATTGTGTCGTGTCTGCGATTTTTTTTTCTCATTGAAGAACAGAAAATTCATGTTATCGCCGTCTTCCCAGCCAGGTTTTCATGCAGTTTCCGTTTTTGTTTCTTCTCAAACAATAAAGTTTTGCTATAGCAGGCCCGGCGGCAGGATATCATAAATGAGGGCGCAAGGGCGATGTTTTTATATGACGTGCTAAAATTGAAAAATTAAATTTACATGAAGAGCTTTATTAGTGAAAAGCTGCCGAGAGCAACGAAATGGGCTATAAGCTATATTTGCTCTTATGTGCTGAAATACTTAACACTTTCCTTAAGACCACAGAATAATATGCAACATCTAAATGTCATATAGCCAATAAGGAAAAATTAACATGTTTCAGGTCTCTCCAGTGCATTTGGACTGAATATTTGACTGTGTCTTACTGGATGTCTCCAGTAACTCTATAAACATAGAGGCACAAGCAGACTGTAGAATTCATTCATTAATTCTTTCTTTTATTTATTTATTGTCAACCAAATATATATGAATTAATATGTGTGTGTGTGTGTGTGTGTGTGTGTGTGTGTGTGTGTGTGTGTGTGTGTGTGTGATTGCAGCAGACTGAAGAAGTTGTGCATTGGGTGGGTGGCATCTGCTGTTATGCAGAGGGCTCTACGGGTAAGACGTGTGCTGTAAATGTCCTGAAGGGAGGGGAGAGAGACACCAACGATCTTCTCAGGTGTTCTCACTATGCATTGAAGTGTTTTCCTGCAGAAAATCCAAGGTTCCATACCACACAGTGATGCAGCTGGTCAGGATGCTCTCAATAGTGCCTCTGTAGAAGGTGTACATGATTGGGGCTGGTGCTCTTGCTCTTTTGAGTGGCAGCCTGTTTGAACATATCCCAGTCTGTGGTATTGAAGCAGTCTTGTAAAGCCTCTGAAGAACCTTCTGGCCACACTTGTATCTCCTTGCAAACCGGTTTGGTGACTTTAACTATCGGTCTGTAAGCAGGCATTAGCATGACAGTTAAGTGGTCCACCAAGGTGGGGGAGGGGGAAAGCTTTGTAAGCTCCTCTCTGTGTGGTGTAAACAAAGTCCATTGTGTTATTGCCCCGTGTTGGAAAGTCTATGTGTTGTTGTATTTTTGGAAACACACTCTTTAGGTCTGCATGGTTAAAGTCCCCTGCCAGGATGAGAAAAGCATCGGGGTGGGCTGTCTGCTGCTCACTAATGTGCAGTTTCCGTAAACACAAAAGCACAACAGTCCTTTACAGTCCTATGTGATGAACGAAGTAGACGGATGTAGTCCAGTTTGTTGTCTAGCGAGCGTACGTTCGCTAGAATGATGGAGGGGATTGCGGGTTTGTGGGGGTTAGCCGCTAGCCTTGTTCGGATACCCCCGCGCTTACCCCTCTTCTGCTTCCTCTCGCGCCGCTTGAAGCGCCTCCATTGTGGGCGAGGTGGTGAGGTGGGGGTCGGAGGATGGGTACGCATCCGGAGCAAGCCGAAATCTTGCAGCTCATCAGTGTCCGCGGAGTTTAACTTGTGAAGTTTGTTTCTACCGATGTCGAGCAGAAATGTTCGACTATATGCGCGCTTAAGGACAGATAAACGTGACGTTGACGCACAATAACACGGCGATGTACAAGACGAGGAACACAAAAACACATTAATAACACATTAATAAATAATACCAAGTTTTAACACATCTGCTACATTCCAGTGGAGCCTCCGTTGCGCTCTACCACAGCTGGCAAAACTTTCTGAAGGTGGTTTAAGCACCAAATAAGTGTTTTAAATTATGTTAGTCTCCTTATTTCTTTCCGTTTTATTTTAAATATTATAAATGTTTAAAGTTTTAGGTAAAGACGTCAAAATATGCCCACACATGCAAGCTAAACTAGATCATATCTGAGTCATCATGCTTTATTACCCAACCAAAATCAGCGAGGAAAAAATAAATGTTTTAAATTAAATTATATTTAAATGTTAAATTAAATAAAAAAATGAATTTAAAATTTAAATGCCATTTAAAAATAGTTGCTAAAATAAATGTGTTACTTACTTACATTTTTAGGCATTAGCCAAACAGAAAGCCTGTCTACTGTAAATCCACACGCACTAAATAGCCTACCTTTTTCTTTTATAACACTGTAAACATAACTTCGCAGGTCGATCATCTTCAAACGCAAAAGGCATTTTTAAGTGTCCTAACTTAACTGCTGCTGTAGAATGGGATGTTTTTTTACATAACTTTAAACGTGTGCTTTAGCTATGTCAAAATGAAAGCAAATTTTTTAAGGGCTCTGCGTTTTGTCAATTGTATAGCTTTAAAGAGCCCATATTATGGGTTTTTGAAAATGCCCTTCCATGTAGTGTGTAACACAGCTCTAAGTGAAGTGAAATATCCAGCTAAGGCTTAAATCTGTAAGTGTACAGTGTTTAAAACTATTGATTCATCTATAAAAGAGTCGACTCATAGTGCTTCAAACGAGTCGTCTTGATAACGAGTCATTAGGTGTTTCGCGATGACGCAGCCACGAAACACAAGCCTCGCCAGTAGTTACGCGCGCAAACCAGGGAGATTTGAAACCTGCGGCCCCGCCCACTAACACAGAAAAAACACTAGACACACACACACGCTGCCGGTCCAATGAAGTCACACTGTGCTCAGATGGATAATATTGACAGTCTCTACCCAAAGATGAGTTGTTAACCTGGTACAGTACACGCGGTTACTCTTTATATTCTCTTATCACATGTAAGCCACGTTAAAAACGCGACGTGTGCCGCTTTGTTTACGGATTTAACGTTAAAGGCTTTTGTGAGCTCGCGTTCCACTGCCGTTTGTTGTTGCTATGGCGATCGATCGTAAGCTAGGAGACAGGAGACTCGTGTCACTTTCCCTAGTTCTGAGGAGCGTTGTGTGTGTGTGTGTGTGTGTGTGTGTGTGTGTGAGAGAGAGAGAGAGACTCGCGTCGCTTTCCCTAGTTTTTCTGAGGAGCGTTGTGTGTGTGTGTGTGTGTGTGTGTGTGTGTGTGTGTGTGTGTGTGTGTGACAGAGAGAGAGAGAGAGAGAGAGAGAGACTCGCGTCGCTTTCCCTAGTTTTTCTGAGGAGGGTTGTGTGTGTGTGTGAGAGAGAGAGAGAGAGAGAGACTCGCGTCGCTTTCCCTAGTTTTTCTGAGGAGCGTTGTGTGTGTGTGTGTGTGTGAGAGAGAGAGAGAGAGAGAGAGAGAGAGAGAGAGAGATTTTTTGAGATTTTACAAATACTTTTATTAACAAGCTATTTTATAACAATTGCTTTACAGCTCAAATCAACTCATTTATAAAATGCAACTCTTCATTAATGACAGAACACAACCCATCATCACAACACCATTCAATTTTAAACACATTAATTGCCTTCATCATTTTATAGTAATTAAAATCAACAATAATTCTTGATTTTACTAGGTTTTTAAAAACTACTACAATGTTCTTACCATTCCTTTTTTCTATTTCATTTTTTCTTGTAATATAAATAGCTGATTTTGCTTGACCAATGATAAAATTCATTAATTGACATTTATATTTTTGTTGTTTTTTGTATTTAAAACCTAAAATAAAACATTGTTTCGTAAATAAAAAACCAAGTAAAAAAGCTAAAACATTTAACAGATCAAACAGAGGAGCAAGTCTTTCACAATACATAAAACAGTGAAAAATTGTTTCCCTTTCTAAACAAAATGGACATTGATCACTGACATTAGAATTTATTTTAGTCACAAATGCATTAACAGCTATAGCGCCATGTAAAATCCTCCACTGCAAATCTCCTGTTTTTTTGTTCAATGGTGGTTTATACAATATTCTCCATTCTGGTTTTTCTTCTTCTCCTAAACACAGTTTATCTCTCCACACCGTGTCAGATCTCTCTTTTAAAGTATACTTATTATTTAGTTTCACAATATTTTTATAAAGCACTTTCCCTTTAACTGTACTAAAATCAACATTCACATTTTCTTTGAAACACAACAATGGACTATTAATCCCAGCATTTTCAATGTTAGGTGTAATTCTAATGTCTGGGAAACAGTCTTGCTCATCAGGGAAAATAATATCTTGGCTGTAATCATCAAGTAAAGTTTTTTCTTTTTCATTTAAAAGACATTTCAGTTTATCCAAAAATTTTGTGACAAATCTCACCGATCTAATTCCCATATATGAAGCAACGTTTTCTGCATCTTTTAGTCCAAAACCTGCCTTGTCAACAATGTCTCTTAATCGTGCCATCTTGTTAGAAATAAGCAAATCTTTTAGTCCTGGGGTATCATCCCTTGTCACATCAAGGCGACTGCCAAAAAATACTGGTTCTTCAAGCAACCAGAAAAGAGATGTATCTGAATCTGCCCACGAATGTTTAAAAAGTCTCCATACTTTAAAAATACTTTTGAAGAAAGAAGGTATTCCAGTCAGGTCTAGATGTACCATGTCTGTCAAGAAGAGTGAAGCATGAAGATTCAAGCCATTTATTCTACGTAGGATGCAATGAGCTAAAGGCCTCCACACGAGACTTTCAGGTCCATATAACAACTTCTGAATGAACTGTAGTCTATATGTGGCTCCCCTGCTTACAAGATTCACCAACCCTTGGCCACCTTCATCTCTCGGCAGAAACAGAACACTTTGAGGTGTCCAGTGCAAATTGTTCCAAAAGAAATTGACCAGTTCTCCTTGAAGCTTTGGTAAGAGTCCAGCAGGTGGATCAACACAAGCAAGTTTATGCCAAATAGAGGAACTCATCAAATTGTTAACAATGAGTGCTCGTCCTCTGTAAGAAAGTTGTGGAAGCAACCATTTCCACTTCTGTAAACGACTTTGGATTTTCTCAAACATTCCGTTCCAGTTTTGTTGAACAAATTCATCTTCACCTAGGTAGACTCCAAGGTATTTTAAAAAACCACTCTTCCATTTTAATCCTCCAGGTAATAAGGGAGGGTCTCTTTTCCAGTCACCTATGAGAAGGGCTTCACTTTTTCCCCAATTAACTTTGGCAGAAGAAATCTTTTTAAACTCGTTAATAATACATTCCAGTCTTCTTACATCATCAGTGTTAGTTATAAAAACAATAACATCATCTGCATAAGCAGAAAGTTGCACTTGAGCATTACTGTGAGGTATAGAAAAACCTTTTAACTCTGCTCTTAATCTGTGGAGAAGAGGTTCAATAGCAATGGAATATAACATTCCCGACATAGCACAACCATGTCTAACACCTCTCTGCACATCAAAAGGAGCGCTTAAACCACCATTGATTTTGAGTACACTTTGAATGTTACTATACATTACCTCAATCATTTTTATAAAATGACTACTAAAACCAAAAACATTTAAAACTTTTTTCAAATATTCATGTTCAACACGATCAAAAGCTTTCTCTTGATCTAATGAGATCAATCCACAGTTAATACCAAATAATTTAGCAACTTCTAAAGCATCTCTAATTAAAGAAATATTATCAAAACTTGATCTATTTGGTATAGAGTAATTTTGGTTAGGCTGTATAATTTGGTCTAGTACTTTACTTAGTCTTACAGCTAAAGCCTTTGATAAAATTTTATAATCTGAACACAAAAGTGACACAGGTCTCCAGTTACCTATTTTTTGAAGATCTCCTTTATTTGGGTAAAAGAGTAATAACTGCTCTTCTACAACTTAAAGGCAATACTCCTTAATTTAAACTGTCATTTAAAACTAAAAACAAATCTTCACCAATCACTGGCCACAAAATTTTATAAAGATTAACAGGAATCCCATCAATGCCAGGCGATTTGCCATTTTCCATACTCATCATGACTGTATAGAACTCATCTTGTGATACAGGTGTCTCAAGCATTGCATTAGATTCATCATCAGTTTTAGAGAGATTTTCAAAGAAAACTGAGTTTTCAATATCACTCTGTAATCAACCCGATCTCATCAATCTGCGTACAAATAACACGACTTTACACTTTCCATTTGCGTGCAATGCTTACGCCAAAATCCATTTTTGCGTGCATATGATACGCCAATTCTCCCCATTCGCTTCTGTTGAGAACAGATGCGTACAAATACCACGCACCAACTCTACGGCGATGACGTCATGAACAAGACGCTCGGTTCCAACGCACAGTACACCTGATGAGGGTCCATATTGCAGCAAGTAAGTCTTTTTTCTCCTTTTTGTAAAGAAATCACGGCGTTAACCGTATTATTTTGATAGATTTTATGTTTCTGCATCACGTCACATGGAGTCGTGTGTTAGAAACGGCAGATTGTGCGTTCAAAGTTGTTATTCAAGTGGTCGTTCGGTTAGCACAGCTGGTAGCCTAGCATTCACAGCCTGTTGCCATTGGTGATACAAAAATTAATCCGTTTTTATCATGTTGTGATATAATTAGACGGTTTTAAACATCAGAGATGACGGCAGATCAACAAATTAAATCATATGCATGCATTTTTTTAATGAATCTTTAATATAACTCGGGCACAACGTTTCCGGTTCTTCTTCGCTGATTTCGTTATATAATCAATTACGGATATATAACGCTGGTTATTCTAAATTATAATCAACCCTTGTGTAAATCGGTGGAGGTAATTCGCTATCATTAATTAATTATTGGGGAAATGATTCGTTCATCTTGCTGGACGAGATTTAAAGATTCGAATCAGTTGAAAGTGAGTTGGGACACAGGCAGGCATCATTAGTTGCGTGCAGATCGATGATCTCGTATTATGCTCCTTTTCCAGAATATTTTTTGTCTCATCGTAGATTATCAGCATATGATTTTACCTAAAGGAAATTAAAGCAAGAATAACAGTAGTCTTCGTCTCAAAAAGAAAAAGTAGAATATATATATATATGAATAAAATGAACATGAACAAAGGAACACATTTCTGAGTTAATGTATGACTGTTATAATGAGAATGAATAGTTACATATTTATGTGCAAAATGACTCAAATTTAAGAGTTACAAAGTTACAATACTATTTATTATATATGTGTATATTATTTATATATAAGGGACATGAAATATAACAATAGTAACAAAAAGGATTGTAACTTAATGCTTAAATTTGAGTCGTTTTGCACATAAATATGTAACTATTCATTCTCAATTATAACAGTCATACATTAACTCAGAAATGTGTTCCTTTGTTCATGTTCATTTTATATATATTAGGAATACGGCATTTTGTTAAATGGGAAATTGATTATTATAAATTATTTTTCTTTTGTTTGTAGATAAATGCCCGGAGCTTCAACATTTGGGAAGTGCTCCATTGTGTGGAAAAACTCAACAGTGCAAATAGAAGATGCCCAAAGGTAAATAATGTAAAATAGGCTGTATGAAACAGCAAACTTCCATTTTAATGAATTCAAGTCAGAGTAATTTATTCCAAAATCAAATAGTCTTCATACACTTGTTATGACTGACATAACATTTCATAGTTCCAGGGTCCAAACACTATATACTGTGATGCTCAACAGTGTGCTTTACTACTTTTGGAAAATCATCATTTATATCATGCATAATATCAGATCGCCTGGTTGTGATAAAATGTTTTAAATCATTAAAATATTTGTGTTTGGGAATCAGCAAATTGATATAGTGAAGTTTTCAAACTAATTTCGAGAGGAGCACGTGATATGATTGACCGCAGCTGGCCACTCATTTACATTCACTAGTTAGCCAATCAGATTAACCCCAACTCACTATAAGTAGCCTAGCTAGAACTACTCTCTTATCTTCGTTTTCCGAAGAAACTAACGACAAGTCCGCTCCAGCTCTTCCGAAAGCTACTCACGGACAAAACAACCTCCTACTATTTTCAATCATCATCATCATCATATCGTCGTCAACTACAACGAAAACAACAACGGAGGCGGCGGAGATCACAACAGCGCAGCAACGGGCAAGAAAGAAAGCTCCGCGCTCCCTGAAACATCAGCCCCATCTCAACAACACCCAGCTCAGCCTGGAAGTCTGCCCGAGACTGAGGCTCCAGTAAGAGGCCAAAGGCCTAGCTACTCCAGCCAGAGCACAATGTTTTATTCAATCCTCTATCTCCCGCTACTCCAAACCGCCACGTACCTTCTCCAGCGTCATCATACGTCTCTCGTATCCAACAAACGACAGTCACAGAACTCTTCTAGCCTGCAGCTCCCCAATCCAGTACAAACTCCAGCCCTCCTCTTCTAGCAAACCACTCTAAACCCAGCCTTCCCTCCTCTCACACTTGCTACTACTGCGGCGACAGGCACGCCGTCAGCCAAGTCTAAAGAAAACAAATTACTTGTCAACATTTTTAATCTTTATACTGATTTACGTTTGCACCCTGACCTAATTTTTCTGAATTTCTCATTCCAGGTCTGTATAACGGATCCAAGCCCGGTATCTTGGCGCTCCCTTCCCAGCCCTCCACCAACGCTGAACCAGAAATCACAGAGCTATTATAGAAAAAGAGATCGACAATAAATTCATGTTCGATCCCCTCATTCTTGCTGCTTCGTCAAGCACATTCACATTAGCCTACTGAAATGGGCATTAGAACGTTTCTAAAAACGTCTAATAACGGATCTTTCATCTTCTCATAATTCCGCCTTTTTCAGCATTATTCATCACGCCGAACGAAGATGCCCTAAAGAGATTTCTTGGTTTGTGGCGTGATATTTAATTAATCTAGTCCGCTGCAAAGCTTCGCAGTCGA
Organism: Danio aesculapii; assembly: GCF_903798145.1. Taxonomy (NCBI): domain Eukaryota; kingdom Metazoa; phylum Chordata; class Actinopteri; order Cypriniformes; family Danionidae; genus Danio; species Danio aesculapii. The sequence continues at coordinate 14,445,188 of NC_079438.1, read as the reverse complement.
CATCACCCCCGCCTTTTAAGTAATTCCATTAAACCCTGATCTCTGGTATCTCCGATTTCTGGCATTAATCAAGCATCACAATTCTACTTCGCAGTCTGTCTATCATTTGGACGCAGAAGTAACCACATTTCAGAAACAATTTGCGGGATTCTCGCCAATAACTACGGCGTTCGCACGTAGTTCATCTACTAGACGTTTACACGTATCTCTGAGATATAAGTTCTGAAGATATAATATATCTGAAGACATAAGAAAACTTAGTGACAAGTCTTTCTAATATTGGCATTTCCATCGTGGAAGAACCTCCGGCTCAAGCACTTCTATAAAATTCCTAAGCATCAATTTGGATTCGCAGAATTGCATACATGCATACCTAAATAAATCGACTGAAATTTAGTTCCCTTACATATTCTTGAAGAGAAAAGATCGCGCTAAGCACAAACTGTCTATCTTAGGACATCAAAACTCACACGCGCATTATCCTGCAGGGACGCCTTTTTGTCACGCACCTCCAACTCGCAGCATCAGTCCCCGGATTAGATGAGAATATATCTCTATCCGATCTCGGCCATATCAACTCGGTCTGAAGGGCGTCGCTCACCGGAGGCACCGCTCAGCGCGGCGACGGGGTGCGCACATGACAGGGGGAAGGCTAATGCACACCAGACACGCAAATTCATATGTAATTTAAACTAAACTATTTACATAGCGCTCCGTGGCGCGGCAGAATACAAATAGAGTCCTGAATTGTGACTAAGCACTGCGGACAGCCCCCGACGCGCACCCTGATAGAACATATGTTTTGAATTCTAAATGCATGGCGCAACGCAGCACGTCACCGAACAGCGCTTAAGGCGTGCGACCGGCTTATGCTTTCCTTCCTAAGCGCTGGAATTGCTGCCCACTCATTTATAAACGATCCAATTTCATCCTCAGTACATATCTTTAATACACAGACGCCGCCCCCGCCGTAGGCTTAGAGGGATGTTATCAGGACTGCCGACGCGCTACCAACGGACCATATCGCGGAGAAATTAATAGTCCGCCTCCAAAATTCTCATTTACCGTTACAATGAAGCCGCTGTCCACTGCACTAACAAAAGGCGTTATCATTATCATTATCATGCTTAAATTCATATACAACTCTTCATTTGGACTTCAGCAAAAAAAAAAAAAAAAAAAAAAAAAAAAAAATTTATAACTGTTGTACATGTTCCTAATTATATAAGGAAATTGCTGATTCCCTTTCTTGCTTTTGTTTCTAGAAACTGGTACCAGAAGCAGAGCCGCACCTGACCTCATCCCTCCTTTGAAGATGACATTCCCACATACATGATTTGCATCAACACCTATAAATATATTTTAGGAAGTAACCCCAGAATATCTCAATAGTTCCTCCCTACAGAACACATCCAAACATTTCATTCCCCACATAACACTTCATTCCCGTTTGCCCCCGCAAACAATCAGTCTATTCATCACATACTTGCATTCACACAAACTATGATTCTATTGCTAATTCACAAACCGGCCTTCTTAAAGGCATCCCACCCTCCCAGACATCAGACTGCCCATCTCGCCCTACATACTCTCCAACGCATTTCCACACTCAGAAGGATACCTATCCTTGCATACAGACCACACTCTAGATGCAATGTTTATTCTTGTTTTGTTTTTTTCCGAGTTTCTCAGATGTTGTGAAATTACAGTAACATCTAATTTGATCCCAACATCCACCCCACCATCTCAGATCTACCTTTGATTGACGAGGAAACTATCAATCATGATAAACAGATCAATCCAGAAAAGGACAATGCATCTACATATTCAATATTCCCTCCCCCACAAGCCATTCCAAACACTCCTAGCATACATACACTATAGGAAATGCTAAGCTTAAGTCCCCCAGCCCCCCTTTTTCACACACCATCCAGTGACACGCCTTGGTTTCAAAACACATTAAAGCAGTCCTCCACCATTCAGGCTTCCCACCAGATTCATACTCCAGTCAGATTTGGAGCCGCCACCACAGTTACACATAAAGGGCTATCTCAACAACACATACAAACAATAGGAAGGTGGTCTTCCGATACCTTCAAATCTTACATTCGACTCAGCCACAGCCATCTAAAGGAAGCCCAAAGGACCCTCACCAGCAGACACCTTAAACCTAGCGGCCAAAGGCACGAGCCTAATCCAGGGGTAAGACAAGACACAGCCATCCCGGCTCCCAGAGGGCGGAGGAGCTACTCAGCCACCCAAGGGCGCGGGCACGACCCAGCCACCTAACCCTGCTTTCTTCCTTCTGGCTCTGAGTCGCACTCAGCTTTCTCTCCCTATTCACTCACCTAACTCCAGCAGGAGTTTTTCCCGCCCAGGCCCCCCCTGTCACCTCCGCCCCCCCTGGCCGCAGCCACAGAAGTCTTCACCACCCCTCCACCTTTCCCTGACTTCTGTAGGACCCTGCCCCACCCCATGGCTCTGACTCCCGCAGGAGTGTTACCCCGAGCTTCGGTTCCCGCAGGAATCATCTCACAGCCCCTCCCCCAGCCCTAGCTTTTACATATTATAAGTCATTTTAACAATGACATATAATATTGCCTTTATTTTTCTCTCTGTTTGATTTTATTTATATAAATTCATATCTATATGCACCCACGCATATAAATATTAATTTATATATAGCGCTGCCACCATCACGCTCTGTTCCCGCAGGAACACCCCCAGAGCACCAATTCTGCCCGTCACCCTCCAGCAGGAGTCTTCACCTCCCCCTCATCTCTCCCGACTCCTACTGGAGCTGGCCAAAATAGCTCAACCAACCCCGAGCTGTGACACGAGCACGAGTCACGTCACCGACCCTCCCCGGCCCTAGCTTATTTTATTTTCTTATACATTTATTTTACACATTTACCTTTCATTTATTTTATTTCATTTATATATATGTATATATATATGCACCCACGCATATAAATATACATTTATATATAGTGCCGTCACCCTCAAGCTCTAACTCCCGCAGGAGTGGTCCCGAGCATCGACCCCCGCAGGGGTCATCGCCCAACTGCCATTCACCCTTCAGCTGGGGCCTTCACCTGCCCTGCCTCTTCCCGACTCCAGCTGGAGATGGCACATACAGCTCTATCTCCCGCAGGAGTGCCCAGGAGCTTCGACTCCCGCAGGAGTCCAAAAAAATCCCCCCCCCCCCCCCCCCCAAGGCACTAGATTACCCCATTATATATTTATATATCTATATATTTTCATATATACATATATATTTATATATAGCGCTGCCACCTCCCAGCTATATCTCCGCAAGGAGTGTTCCTTGAGCAATCCACTCCTTTGGAGTCCCTGCCCCCCCCCCCCCCCCCTTCACCCCCCCCCCCCCCTTATCCAGCTGAAGTCCTCAATTCCTCTTCCCCATTTTTAACTACCCCAGCAGGATTCCTGTCCATCCCATGGCTCTAACCCCCGCAGGGGTCTTCCCGAATCTACTCCCGCAGGAGTATTCATAGCCCATGCCAACCCTGCTCGGGCTCCCACAGGAGCCCCCTTTTCCTTTCCTTCTGAAAAACCAATATATCCAGCAGCCGGATATAGCCTTCCAAGCCTTTTGGGGAGTTTCTTCGAATACACGGCTGCTGTCCCGAGTCTCCTGCATTTGGGGAGCTCTCGAGAACCACCTGATCTCGTACTCCCCGCATATGCTCTATGGACCAGGCGGGAGCCCTGGGCTCACCTATCTCCGAGCTCAGGGTTCTCTCCCGGGACAGCATGCCAAACCTGCTAACAGTTGTCAAACAATATCTAAGTGTGAACTCTTGAAGTGAAGTTTTCAAACTAATTTCGAGAGGAGCACGTGATATGATTGACTGCAGCTGGCCACTCATCTACATTCACTAGTTAGCCAATCAGATTAACCCCAACTCACTATAAGTAGCCTAGCTAGAACTACTCTCTTATCTTCGTTTTCCGAAGAAACCCCCCATCCACCCCATCTCCTCCTCCTTTCTACCTCTTACCACGGGGAGCTCTCGAGAACCACCTGATCTCGTACTCCCCGCATATGCTCTATGGACCAGGCGGGAGCCCTGGGCTCACCTATCTCCGAGCTCAGGGTTCTCTCCCGGGACAGCATGCCAAACCTGCTAACAGTTGTCAAACAATATCTAAGTGTGAACTCTTGAAAAAATGTTGTAGTGTGAGGAACACAATTTAATCAAAGACCTTGGTCAAATTCCTTTTTTTGTACTATGCATTTAAAAAATGTATCTCAAACTATGAATCAATTCCTGGCTGTTTCATTCTTCATACATGAAAGACTTAAGTTAGATCATGGGTATTTTTTGTTTTGTTTTGATTGTTTCGGTCTTAAAACGCTTCCCAGACCCCGGGCAACAGGTCTGTAAGCTCAAACCTGCAGAAGCAGCCTATTTAATATAAACAGGATTATATTGTGGTAAATCTAATTACAAGTAAAGGTGGTACACAAAGTCTGTATATTTAGTTATTGGAGTATTGTAATGAATTGAGAAAGATTAATGTCAATAATAATAAAAAAAACATTAATCATCCTCTTTAAAACAAATTTGAAACTTATACATTACACACTAAGAAATAAAAATACAACAACTATCATATGAGTGATAATTATTTAAAATGGTACACTTTTGTATTTTCATTTAAAGATAAATACGTATACTTGAAGTACTAACTAACTTCAGCTTCTATGAACTTTATTTACAAACATGAATACTTTGAGAAGCATTTTGCACTTCTATTTCTAGACACATAGACATGGTTAGTATTCTCACAGAGATTTTTGGTGAAGAAATAATTATACATATGTGTCTGGCACACATTTAATTGTTGACAGCTAATATGTGGGTGACTTGTTGCAGCACTGAGCATTCCGACTTTGTCTGAAATCTCAAAATATTTTTTTATTCATTTAAATTCATTGAATTAGTCTGTTATGCCTTATGCCATTGGATGAAGAAAAATTTTGCATTTGGCAAATCCACTCTACAGGTAAAATGAACTAAATGTATGAATACAATACTCTTGACAAAAATGTGTAAGCCTTGAAAAGTTAATGTGTATCATTCAACAAACCAATATATCTACAGGTACTTTTGTGTACTTTAGCTTACATGGCTAATAACAGAGTACAGGTGCTGGTCACATAATTAGAATAGCTTCAAAAAGTTGATTTATTACACTAATTCAACTTAAGAAGTATAACTTGTATACATGTATAGATTCATTCCCACACAGACTGGTAGATGTCAAGTGTTTGTTTCTTTTAATTTTGATGATTTGTATGACAACTAATGAAAATCCCAAATTGAGTGCGTTATAAAATTTGATTATTACATAAAACCATGTTTATCGCATGTTCCTTCTCACAATACACCATAGATTTTCCAGTCTTTACCTGAGGTGAAATGTTTCTGACACAGTCTGTTTAAGTGTGGCTTGACTCAAGGAATGTGACGTCTGTCCATAGTGGTTCTTGAAATACTGACTCAAGCAGCAGTCTCCCACACTTTTTAGAATGGGTTTTGTTTTACAATTATCCCCAGGGTGCAGTTCAAATCAATAAAATCAAATCAAATCAAATCAGGCCTTTTTTGTCACATACACTTTCGTATTGTAAAATAGAACCCCCCTCCCCGACCATACACAAACATCACAATTTTCAGGGGAAGACAGGTCACAGGAGGTAGCATTTAAAAAAAACGAAGTAAGATTTATTTCAGGAGAAGAAGGCAAAATAAACTCCCTATCGCCTTGCTCTTGAATTAGGGCAGGGTGAGAACAGGGAGAAAAAAAAGCCCCAGCAGTCAAGCACATGAACATACAAGACATGACATCGCAACAGGGGATGTGGATATAGTCCGATGAGGGCGGGTAGCCATCTAGTCCTACAGCCAGGGGCCGTAGGTCACAGACGCGCCTACCCACTCCACTGGGTAAAAGCACACAAAGGCATTGGATGAGGGGCTAGGTGGTGATTGTCTATCTGTAGCTGTGTAGGTGTGTGTGTGTAAGTCTGTAGAGTCCAACAGGTGTCCTTGACAGGGAGCAGGAATTTCAGAGAAAAGTACTTCAACTTTAAGTCAATATCTGCCAATTTCACAGATATTTAATGTCTGTCACTCGTCTCCAGATCTGGCCAAATGTTGTTGCAAAGCCACTAGTTTCACCCTGAAGTTTTCCAATTTGCAGTGTAGGACCATAGTCTGAGTATTAGCGTGCCTACCCATCAGCGTTTTAATCAAGCCGGCTAGCCTGGTGGGGTTTTGACCAGCACTGACCGCTTTTATCAATCGTCGATACCCCAGGGCCCAGCATAAGCCCATCAGCAGAAACCCTGTTATCAATGTTCCGAATAGCTAAATATCTTCAATATCCTCCAGAGATAATTCTCCCACCCGTACATCACGTATCCAGCTGCAAACGTCCCCGCAGGACAAATGGGGTCTCCTGAGCCCAAACTACTCGTCGATAAGATGGTGTCAATCGCATTCAGAGACCAGTTGATCAAATCCATAATTCCTTATCCGTTTGGATAGCAGGGCACGAAGAGCCTCAGAGATAAAATAAGACCGCCTTCGCTAAGAGCCCAAGAAAGAATGAGGGATAACAGACCTTGTTATCCCTCTGGCTTGAACCCTTATTTTCTACAACATCTTTTCCATACCTTAGCTTCTATTAATGTGCCTGGACACAGAGCTCTGTGAACAACCAGCCTCTTTTGCAATGACATTCTGTGTCTTGCCCTTCTTGTGCAAGTGTCGATGGTTGTCTTGTGGACAACTGTCAAATCAGCCATCTTTCCCATAATTGTGTAGCTAACCGAACGAAGCTGTGGTCACACTGGAAATTTTTCCCCATAGACTTCCATTCTTACCCACCCAAATGCAACAGACAGCAAACACAAGCTGGTGCGTCAAGTTTCAAAGATCGCTGCATTGGAAAGTTCAAGCTTGGTAAACTCTGAACTGCGAAATCGCATCACTTGACTGCGTGAGACCAATCGAGGATCAAAACATGACCTCTCTGTATTTAAAATACGGAGCAATTGCTCACTTTTTAAAGTGTCTAATCATCTTGTTCAATCACCCCCTTTTCGCAGCGCCATACGACAAAATTTTACACACACAAACTATAGTGTGACCGCAGCTCAAGACCTATAGACAGTTTAAAGGCCTTTTTTTTAGGTGTTTTGAGTTAATTAGTTGATTAGAGTGTGACACCAGGAGTTTTCAATACTGAACCTTTTCACAATATTCAAATTTTATAAGACACTCAATTTAGGGTTTTCAGTAGTTGTCATCAAAACCATCAGGATTAAAAGAAATAAACACTTGACATACCAGTCTGTGTGGGAATGAATCTACACATTATACATTATATGAAATAAACCTGTATTTGCTACAATAACGATCATGGTTTTGAGGATGGATAGGTCTGTCTTTTTCAACATACACAAGCACTTGCAGTGATGACAGATCAGTTAATCCAGATATTCTAAACTGATTTAAAAACTAGTTTTAAGAAGTAGCTTGTAATTAGCAAATTAGCTTCTGTTTGTTCTGTTCACAAGATTACATGATCCTTTATCTGCCAAATCATCTCAGATGTTTTAAATGATGTGTAAATAACAGACAGGACAAATACAGAACAAAACATAAAGAATAAAACATTAATAAATGCTTTATTTTTTACTTTCTCAGAGGCTCATATAGAAAAAAGACCAAAAAAAAAGTTACATCAACCATGGTCCATGCTGGCAAGGACAAGACTCCACAAAAAAAGTACAATGTGCAAAGCTTCAGAGATCACCACAACTCCCAAAAAGCCAAGCAGATGCTGTACTCCATCAGCATTACTGGCTTACTTCTGGAGAAATTGATTTTGCATCTTACTTGCTTGCAAAAGAGTACCCAGACAACGATAGACTTCAGTCAACACTCTTATTCAGTGCCTTACACAATGGAAGGATTGTGGGTACTTCAAGCAACCCATTTGTACAAATTGTACATACTGGAGGCAATCACTGGCTGACTGTAAGCAACATATTTTGTGGGAAAAATCAGATTTGTGTTTATGACAGTCTTTCTACTGGTCTGGATAATAAAGACAAACCAAAGTTGTCTTGGTTACTTAGACCAGTGGAAGAGACATTTACAATCATTTATCCTCCTGTTCAACAGCAGTCCAACTTCAGCAATTGTGGATTATTTTCAGTTGCATTTGCATGTGTATTGTGCTGCAACCTGAGGCCTGAAAACTGTAGGTTCTGTGAGAGCCGACTGAGGACAGAACTTGTAACATCATTCAGAGGAGGCAGAGTATGTTTTAAATATGACCCAAGAGAGAGCATTGGACTACTAAGACAAACAACTGTGGATGTCCACTATGTATGCAGGACTGCACACTGTAGTGAACTGATGGTGGAATGCTCTTTGTGTGAGGGATGGTATCATCCCAACTGTGTGGAGATACCACAAAATGCCATTATTGGGGATGATGAGTGGTACTGCCCCAAATGTAGGGTGATAGGATAAACCCCACTTGATATGTTTGGTTCATTTTAAAGGGGATAGTAACTTAATATTTACTCACCTTCAAACGGTTACAAACATGTATGAGTTTCTTTCACAAAAGAAGATATTTTAAAGAAAACTGAAAAAAACCTGTAACCACTGACTTTCATTTTAGAAAAAAAAAATACTATGGAAGTCAATAATTACAGGCTTACAGGTTTCTTCAAAATATATATTTGTGTTTAAGAGAATTCATAAAGAAAAATCATACATGTTTGAAACAAGTACAAGGTGGATAAATTGTGACAAAAAGTAAATTTCTGGATAATTTATCCAATTAAGTTGTACATTGACATGTTTAAAACTCTTCAATACACTTGACTGGACACAAAGTTGTGAAACAACTACTTCAGTTTCCTTAAAATCATTAATAAATAACATATTATTGCTGTCCTAAAAGAAATGACCACTGTTATTTCTACTTATTTTAAAAGTGGTTTTATAGAACATTTCAACTAAAAACGATACTGCTGCAGTATGAAGTTTTAATATGAAGTATGCACATAGTATGGTACAACTCATCTACAAGAACTGACCATAGTTTTTTTTCTACTTATTTGAAATGGGGTCTTTATAGCACTTTATATTATATAAATACCCCATTTTTCCAAAACGCTGCAGTAAGAAGGTTTCATGTGAAGTACACATATAGTATGGGATGTCCTGTATAAGAACTGACCATTGTTTTTTCTACTTATTGGAAATGGGGTCTTTATAACATTTTGAATTATGTTAATAACTATTTTTTTCCAAAACGCTGCAGTAAAAAGGTTTCATGTGAAGTAGACATATAGTATGGGATGTCCTGTGTAAGAACTGACCATTGTTTTTTTCTACTTATTTGAAATAGGGTCTTTATAGCACTTTATATTATATTAATACCCTGTTTCTCCAAAACGCTGCAGTAAGAGGGTTTCATGTGAAGTACACATACACTCAAAAAAATGAAACCTTGAGTTTACTTAATTTTTTCTTGTCAACGGGTTCCACAAAATATATTTATGAAAGTTGAAAATAAACATTTCAAAGCTAATTGAATTAATGGCCTTATTTTAGGTTGAAACAATTCGTTTGAATCAAGCCAACTATTATCAATTGATTTTCCTGAACATGAGACATTTGAGTTGAACTAACTTAAATTAGTTATGTTATATGGACTAACTAAAGTTGCATATTATATTTTTGTCTATTGAAAGTAAACAAATTAGTTTACAACAAATCATTTAATTTAAGCTTAATCAATCAAAACTAAATTATTTCACTTAATTTTATTTTTACTAGTTAGGTTTAATTAACTTTAGTTTGTCAACAGGTTCCACACAAATTATTCAAGTAAACTCAGCTAACATTTGTTAGTTTTTTTATTCACCAACACAAAATTCCATTAACATTACTGACACACGTAACAGTTGAACACGATCTAAGATGCAGTAAAGAAATCACATCAGTTGAGAATATATGATTCAACAATAAAAAGGTTGTCACAGAATTAGAAAATAATGTGAAAGACTTGCATTTTCCAATTACATGGCATTACTTTGTTTAAACCTGAGTGGTCAATTTAAACCATCACAAAATAAAATAAAAGTAGTACAACATATTACAATAGTAACAGTGTGTGAAAAAAAGCACACTGTAAAAGTTGGTTATCTTGATTATCTTATCTTTTTAAAAAAAATCAAATACTCTGGACACTTTAAAAAACATATCAGTCTGAACAGTGGTGTGTCAAGTGTATTTGCAGTAAAACTGTTTTAAATACAAACAAGACCATGTTAAATTCCACAAAATCATAATAGCTCAGTGTTGGTTTACTCACAAATTTAGTTTTTGAACACATGTACCTTGGTTGAACATTTGGTAGAATCCAGCTGGAGGAAGATTTTCAACTAGGTGTTAGAAAAATATGAAGCCTTAACATAGCCTAACACGCCAACAGGATTTTATTTTGTTTTACCTGTGTAAGGCCCATCTATTTTTCCTATGACGGAACTAACAGCATGGGTGAAGGTTAAATGCATGTAAGCCTTTTAGCACATGTGAAAAGAAATATTTTTATTCATTAAGATTTATTTTAATTTGTTTCCAATTCCGAATTTTAATCTGACTCCAATTCATAATAATTTTAGATTTATCTAATTCAAGCTGATTACCTTATAGGTTGTGATTCGGTCTAATTTAGATTGATTAACCTAATAAATCCTTATTCTCAAGTAATGGTTCATCATTTACCCAAAGTCGCTTAGAGTCAGTATGCTGGCCAGTTACATCTGCTCACGGACACAACCTCGCCAGTTCCGATTCTTAGCCGATAAGCTAATTTCCTTTAAATAATAATAGGCCGCCCCATGCTTGCACATATTTAAAGAAAAGTTTAATTTAGCTTAGTCAAAGAATATAACTGAAAGCTACTTCCTTTAAGCAATAATTGGCCGCCCCATGCTTGCTCATATTTAAAGGAAGTTGTATTTAGCCCCCTAATTTATATTATACTAAGTCAGTGATTGTCAGAAATCATCAGGTCTCTAATGCTGTGCCCATGCTCCATCCATTGATCCTGAATGTATGACAAATCCTGGTCGTAAGCTGCGGAAACATCAGCCTAAACAATCTACTAGATTTAAATGATTTCAGGAGATATTAGAGTTAAACAAGAATTTTACATTTATTTGTCAGGCAAAGATTTTCTATTCCAATTCACATAATTAAACAAAATAAGCCAATCAAGATTGTACAACATCAATTATTCGAAGATACATTTAAGTTAGAGATTAATACCTGACCGTGTAGAAATACATTGCAGCATATAAGTCCTGATGCAGAGCTCAGAGACTCACAAACTGCAATGGGGTATCCTGCCTACAGAATCCCACAGACACTTCTGCACCCTTTGCCTAAATACTCAAATCGTCATAAATTCAAGACAATAAAAGCGTCACCAAGCCTCTTGCCTGGTCATGAGTTGATACAAAGACCATTTTCCCTGGAGTGGAGCATCTGGCAAAGATCTTATCAAAGAAATTAAGACCACTTTACCAATCACACAGAGACATTTAAAATGACACTAAGCATGACAAGTTAAAATTCACAAATACTGCAAATATACATCTTATATCATTTCACCATAGAAGCTTGAAATCTGGTCATTCCTGAGTAACCTTTTTAATGACCCAGGCCGTATAACTGGGGAGGGTAAGAGGGCCTGAGGATAGGTGATGGGTCAACTGTCCAGATGGCTTTCTCGAGATCCTCTCTGAAGATTATAAAGTTTATTGTTTTACAGCCTGTTAGTTCTCGTGGTCTGATCTTTAGAGAATTTCACAGCAGTTTTCAGACAGTAAACTCCAGGACAAAGAGGGGGGGCTCAGGATGCATGATCGAGACAACCCGAACAACTGGTTTCCTAGCTGATCTTCTTCTCAGATTAGAAAGTTTATTATTTTAGTGCTTGACCATTCTCGTGGTCTTGTCTCGTGTGGAGCTACATAACCGTTTTCAGGGTTTAATATTATAGAGAGATATAGCCATCCTTACAGATTTCCTCCCCTGGTCCCTTGGAGCAATTCTGAGCAGTCTCTCAAGGGGCCACAAGATCATAGTTTTTGGATGGCTTTGGCGAGCGTTGGTGTTGATTGTAGAAACAATGTCATCACCTGAAATCACAACATTAAAAGCAGCTTCAACATTAATATGGAGTTATATCGCTGAACCCCACAGTCTTTTTAGTTGTAGGCATGCTGTGTTGAGCTTGGGCTCAAGTGGCTGCTCAGGCATTTTTGCCATCCGCTTCGTTGTATTTGTGTCCATCTGTGGTGGTATTCAGTCTATAGAATGACAAAGTTCAGTGCATTGATCAAACAAGTTGCAAATCTCATTGCACTTTGAGAAACATTCATGTGCATTAGATCCTCCCCAGGTCATTATCAGTTCCACTGGAAAGACCTTTGTCAGCGTCAGACATAAGGTGAGGTTCACAGGGCAGTTCATATATTTATAGGTTAAGGACCAACGTCACTGATGATGCTCCACTTTATGTGAGACAGCTGAATGACCATGCAATAGTTGAATATCAATGAGCTTTGCATCACTGTAGAATGGGTAAACACAAAACACAATAACCATCTTCAAAGTGTGAGAGGTAAATAAGGTCTTAATAAGTCCTAAATTTAGTGCTAGTAAATTCCCAGATGCTTCACTTCCATGATGAATGACAGTATGGTATTTAAAAATATTTGATAAGAGTAATTTAAAGGAAAGGTGCAAAAGCCAATATAACCAGTATTTTTACTAGTGGTATGCATAATAAAAAATATAACATCAATAAGAAAAATACACAATTTCACAATTACAATCATAAAATTGTCTATATAAATGGTTCAATTGAAAAAAAAACATTAATGCAGACCTAAGGTTTGACTAAATCAACAAGAGAATGAAAATTCAAACAAAGTAAGATTTAAAATCTTCAGGTTATTTTTTCTCATTCTTTGTGTATCTGATGTACAGGCTAAAGTCACATTCAACAATGCAGGTTTAATTTAGAATTTTGTTAAATTGCTAGTGCCTGCATTTTTAGATTTAGTTGTTCTTATCAATTTTGAGTTTTCAAAAGTCACTGTTGCAAAATAGTGGGCCCTACTATTTTGCAACAGGGCTAATGAATAAACATGAATGAATTGAACATCTAAATAGACTAGTAGTCTCATTTAGATTTTGCTAATTCACAAGTGAAATAGTTTGTTATGTGACTGTAGCCATGCATAAGTCTTCTGTACATTACTATAGCAATACACAGCAATTTGAAAAACCACAAAGTTGCAAAATTGTTTACCACAATTGATATTTTAGTAATTTTCCACATTGTCCTATATGTATGAGCTGAATAATGTATGATAGATTTGAATGATGTAAATAATTTTAACCTGGATAGTCGACATATACCAGTTAAAAATACTGAGGTTGCAATAATGAATGTATGTTGTGTGTGTTTGTGTGCATGAGATGGGTAAGGTTTAGTTATAATTTGTGTTGCAAAATTTAGATCCAGCGCTACACTGGGAGGCCATGTAGACAGGCAGTGTTAGTGTATTTATCGGGTATGATTGGCCTCTTTAAATACCTTTATAACCCATCTTATGTCAAGCTGTGTGTCCTGTCTGAATACAGGCAGGTTTGGGCAGACGCCAACCTGAATGGTAAAATATGCAGAGAGAAAAAACACAGTTTTATCTGAGCCTTTACACAAATTATATTAAAATAGATAGTACTACTTTAATTTCCCATTTATGGTCTTAGCTAGACATGTTTTATAATTGGCATCAAATTACATGCCATTAGAATTTAATTTGTGTTGGTTTACAAAGACATCTTATTATCATGATCATGTTTTTGCAAAGCAAAAGGTCAGATCAACTGAGCATTGATGGTCAAATTTGAGCATATCCTTTTAAATTTCTTTAGCTTTTGAACTTTCAGTCTGCCATAATGTGAGTTTTATGTGTGTGAAGATTTGAAATGTTCTCTGTGTGGCAGTGTTTCAGCTGAGGCTATGTGTTTGTGTAAACATGCTCGCAACAAAGGGTGGAAGTTTTACGACAGTGTGTAAAATTTAGTCCTGTTGTAACAGGGAGCCAGGATGGAATTTGAGCATGAGATGTGAATGTGATCTGGCTCAAAATACTTCCAAATCAATGTCTTTTAAGGAGCATGATAAAGTGCAATGTTTAAGGCTGAATCCTGTAAGAAAGCATTTCCATAGTTACTGCAGTTATTACACTGGAGCCACAAGGCAATTCTATACTCCTGTTTGTAGTTTAAACTGCAGCTATATTGAGGATAGCAGAGTTTACCACTTTTAGGAGATGAGACTCATCCAACATATAAACACAAGTACCTTAAAATTTATAAATTTCAGCATACAGTTAATTCCTTATTTATACATGACATGCGGTCTAGAATGCATCTGTGGCTTCTAAAACCTCAGACCTGAGTGTTTTTACACCTACAGTACATTAAGAAAATCATGTTTTAAGGAATTACTCAGTCTATGTGTACATGTAGTATCACACAATACCATTGTGTTCTGTGGAAATGAAAATGTGTATAACACAAATATAACAAATTTGGAAATGCAAACAGGATCAGCAATTGTTAACTTTTATTGCCATTGCTACAGCGTTGTTTTTCACTGAGAGTATTTTCATTCCAATCAAATCGATTAGTTTAGTTGATAATTTTCGGGCATGTCAATTTCTCTCATCACAGATTTTTGCATTATTAGAAGATAAAGAAATTCCTTCTTATTAATTTGATTATTTTTCCTTTGCGTTTCCTCTCTTAGCTACTTACTGTTTTCCATCTTTAACTATCTGCTGACTTCTTTTTAATGTTTTAACATTAAGAAAGATCCTCATTTTCTTGCTACATGCATTTACTCTCATTTTCACACCTGCTTTGTCCATTTTACACACTTCAATTTTCTTTTCCTTCCTAAATCATGCTCAATCTTAATGAGATTGGACGCCATTATTGGCTGTGATAATATACAATATCATAATGTTCTTACGATATAAATCATATTACCTTAAGATAGTATACATTTTAAAATCATTTTATTACTGGTCTCTGGAGTGGCTGTTTAGTAATGTGTCTAGGATGACTGATTATCATCTTATTGATCTTTTGGAATGTCACCTTTTGATTTGGCTCTGGGCTACAGTTGTTCTTACATGTTCACTATCAGTGCAGGATCAAGTCACACTGGAAGCCAGTCGTAAACTTTATTGCCTGGACATTTAGTGAATTGCAAGCACATCTCCAAGTCAATCATTGCTCGGTTTAAAGAATTTTGTGGGTTAGTCACAATTTTCTTATTTTGAGCTTAGTTGTTATTAGGTGAGCTTTCTTTTGTAAATCTTTCTTCATATGTGAATGTTTGAAAATTTGGCACGCAAGGGCAAATGCAGAATACACATCTTGTAGATGTATGATCTTATCATGTCCAGTGTGGGGTGTAATTAGTTACAAAGTAAACAGTCACTGCAATTTAAAATTACCTTTTCGCAAGGAACCAAGTAAGGGATTATTTCTCGTTCTTAGGTAGCTTAATTACAGTGACTTATAATGTACTTGCCTTAAATGCTATATAAAACTTTAATGGTTCTATATAACTCAATTCCGATAAGTAGGGTGATACCTATCTCAAACAATGAAACGTGAATTTATGAAATATAGTGTCATTTATTTGAAACATATTGTCTTTTTCTCAAAACAATACAAAAAATTCCTGATTGTTTATTTTCTATTGCCCATGCAATTTATGTGGAATTTTAGTCTTTAGTCAAGTAATTAAATTACTTATCAAGTAACCGAGTTACTTTTCAGGCAAAGCCATTGGAAACATAAATTAACTACAACTTTAGTGATGTAATTAATAATTTGTTTCTTTTGTCTTTAAAGTAACACTCCCAGCACTGACCATGTCCTTATCTGCCTTACAGCTTTGGCTATTTAGACAGAGTCTTAAACAGCATTTTAAAAAACTATTTTCAGTGTTTTTATATATCTCTTGGAAGACTTTCATTATATTTAATACAAAGATTACAATAAGAATTTCCAATTAATCTAATTACAAATTTCAAAATTCTTAAAATATAAATGCTGCTTGTTTGCAGTGTTGCAAAGTTATTGTAACTTGCGCAATAAGCAACCCTTAGTGGAAACAGTTATATTCAGAATTTGGATGTTCATTTGCTGCTCTCTGTTAAGTACCAGAATAAAATTTGGATGATGTTATTCCATCTTAAAATTTAATCTCTTGAAGAGATTTTGAGAATTTTGGGTTTAGAGCTTTCATTCTTCTCCCACTCTGCTGCTATTATGTCCCTGACGAACAATGTGGTTTTGTCTAATTCTTAAGCCCAACCAGATTTTTACGGTCTCTGGTCTATCCTTTTTGAGTATTCCGACTCATTCTACAAAATGTGTCTATATAAGATGCATTTATCTTTCCCTCAACACTTTAAAAGCAAAATAATTGACTTACCTCAACAGTTGGAAGAAGAAGAGAAACTCGAACCTCTTTTTTCTGAGCATTTCTTTTGAATCTTGCGCTGAAAGACATCACTCGCCTGAAACTTTATGGGAGATCACTAGGGTCTGTCACCAATTGTAAGGGCCCATCTATTTTCCTATGACGGAACTAACAGCATGGGTGAAGGTTAAATGCATGTAAGCCTTTTAGCACATGTGAAAAGAAATATTTTTATTCATTAAGATTTATTTTAATTTGTTTCCAACTCCGAATTTTAATCTGACTCCAATTTATAATAATTTTAGATTTATCTAATTCATGCTGATCACCTTATAGGTTGTGATTCGGTCTAATTTAGATTGATTAACCTAATAAATCCTTATTCTCAAGTAATGGTTCATCATTTACCCGAAGTCGCTTAGAGTCAGTATGCTGGCCAGTTACATCTGCTCACGGACACAACCTCGCCAGTTCCGATTCTTAGCCGATAAGCTAATTTCCTTTAAATAATAATAGGCCGCCCCATGCTTGCACATATTTAAAGAAAAGTTTAATTTAGCTTAGTCAAAGAATATAACTGAAAGCTACTTCCTTTAAGCAATAATTGGCCGCCCCATGCTTGCCCATATTTAAAGGAAGTTGTATTTAGCCCCCTAATTTATATTATACTAAGTCAGTGATTGTCAGAAATCATCAGGTCTCTAATGCTGTGCCCATGCTCCATCCATTGATCCTGAATGTATGACAAATCCTGGTCGTAAGCTGCGGAAACATCAGCCTAAACAATCTACTAGATTTAAATGATTTCAGGAGATATTAGAGTTAAACAAGAATTTTACATTTATTTGTCAGGCAAAGATTTTCTATTCCAATTCACGTAATTAAACAGAATAAGCCAATCAAGATTGTACAACATCAATTATTCGAAGATACATTTAAGTTAGAGATTAATACCTGACCGTGTAGAAATACATTGCAGCATATAAGTCCTGATGCAGAGCTCAGAGACTCACAAACTGCAATGGGGTATCCTGCCTACAGAATCCCACAGACACTTCTGCACCCTTTGCCTAAATACTCAAATCGTCATAAATTCAAGACAATAAAAGCTTCACCAAGACACTTGCCTGGTCATGAGTTGATGTAAAGACCATTTGCCCTGGAGTGGAGCATCTGGCAAAGATCTTATCAAAGTCAAAACCCAAATTAACTGATATACGGGAGATTGTAAAATATTACAGTGAAATTAAGACCACTTTACCAATCACACAGAGAGATTTAAAATGACACCAAACATGAATATAAAGCCACAAGATACACCATATTAAAAACTTAAACATTCTGTGTGGAATGTGAGTGAGCTGCTCTGGTGGAGAAGGTAAAGTCCAGGGCAAAGAGGGGGGCTCAGGATGCATGATCGAGACAACCCGAACAACTGGTTTCCTAGCTGATCTTCTTCTCAGATTAGAAAGTTTATTGTTTTAGTGCTTGACCATTCTCGTGGTCTTGTCTCGTGTGGAGCTCCATAACCGTTTTCAGGGTTTAATATTGAGGAGAGATATAGCCATCCTTACAACAGAAATAAAGTCACAAGAGCCCGGTGCTTCCGTGGAAGGTGTTTTACTCGCACCCTCCTAGCGTTTTGAAGGATGTTATGGTAAAAGTTAATCCAGCCTCCGGCAGGGATGGACGGCAAATCCACTGTGCTCCACCTGTGTGGGTTCAAATCCCATTCTCGTCGTTCAATTGCTTTTGCATTTTAGAGAGCCTGGTGCTTCCATGGAAGGTTTCTTACACGCACTCTGCTTGCATTCTAAAGAATGTTATGGTACAGGTTAATCCAGCCTGCTGCATGTTTAGGAGCTCAACGAAAGTTGCAACATGTTAATGAAACAGAAGCACAGCTATCCTTTTCAACAGAACATTAAGTCTACTAAAAGGCTGACAAAAATTGCCAGAGCTGACTGTATTTCAAGTCATCTCAGCGAGGTATTGGGTAAAGTTTTCAACCAGCAATGATCACGCCTCGGATAGACCTCATAGGCTACGATATTGCCTCTGCGAAAGAATAGCTGGAACAGCTTTGAACTCTTCTGTGTACCAATCTGGACATACAACGACAAGGTGGCATCAAACTTTAAACTGCCAGCAATCAGCCCTCTGGCACCAATGAGTGCATGCTGTGTCAGCAGAACAGGGTATTGATTTGTCTAAAAATAATTACTTATACATTGTTTCATTTTTACTTAAAGAAAAGTATACACTACTTATGTGAATCTGGGAGAAGAGAATTGTGGGTAATCTGGTAAAGGGGCGGAGTCACAACGCTGAACGGCAGAGAAAAGGGATGAGATTGGGATGTGTTTATTGGGCTGTACAGGGATTGGGGTAAGGTAATTAAGAATGCAAGGGCACTGAAACCATATTTTGACAGAAATCCAAGGTCAGCTATGCTGCCGTTTTTAGACTCAGGCATTCTGTCTAGTTTCTCTCCAACAAAACCAGAAGAAACATGTTGCAGTTAATGTTGAACAATAAAGCCTGGTTTATACTTCTGTGTCAAGTGATCAGCGTGATCCACGGCGCAAGCCTTGCGCGTAGCCGTGCACTTATACTTCTGCGCACTGTTTCTGTTGCTCTGCAATACACTTCCGAAACGCTAGCTGGCAGTAGGTGTTTATGTTTCTCTGTGTTGAGTTTCTTCGCTGGTGTTTTGTTTTTTTCTGAACGCTTCCTTAATGTGCATGTGGCTCAAATTCACTTATTTTGAGGCAGGAACCAGTGGACGTGCAACAACTTTAATTAAAAGGTAAACACAAAACAACAGTCTCCATGCGGAGCTCCTTCATGGGACTCCACACTTTTTTTTTTTTTCATGGGACTCCACACTTCACGCTCGTGCAGCTCTCACCTCCGCCCACACTCGTCAGCGCTACCAAGTCGACCAATGTCAGAGCTACGCGTACGCGTTACATTTTTTGAGAGGTGCGCGTCAATGTCGCCGACGGCCACAGCGAGGTGCTATGCAACTACGTGTAGGCTGCGCCGTAGCATACGCGTGAGCTTGACGCCGAGGTATAAATCAGCCTTAACTCTGGGGCACTGATCAGAGCTACTGATAAAGCTCCTTATGACAACCTTTATCTTCATCTTTTCTGTAAGAACATCCATTCGAGTCCCAAAAGTTAATCCTTTCTCTAGCACAACGCTGTGCTTATACGTGACGAGGTGGCCGAGTGCTTAGGTTAGTATGTTGTACTCTGCAAGTTCTGGTTTAAATCCCATCCTCATAGTTTCACTGTTTTGAGAGAGGCAACTGCTTCTGTCTAAGGTGTCTTACTTGCACCTCTCAGCGTCTTAAAGGATGTTTATGGCAAAATTGTATGTAATACTTAGTGAAAATAGCTGCAAAAACATACGTATATGCCATAGACCAGTCTCCATTAGGAGAGCACCTATATGCGTGGCGAGGTGGCTGAGTGGTCAAGGCGATGGACTGCTAATCCGTTTTGCTTTGCATGTGTGAGCCTGGTCATTTGTTTAAGAGAGCCCGGTGTTTACGTGGAAGGTAACTTACTTGCACCCTCTTCGTGCTTCGAAGCATGTTATGGCAAAATTGAGTGTCATCTTAACGAAAATAGTTGCAAAAACATACACGTACACATATGTGCCACAGTCCAACCTCCATCAGTAAAGTGGGAACGTATGTGACGAGGTGCTGAGTGGTTAAGGCGATGGACTGCTAATCCATTGTGCTCTGCACGCGTGGGTTCGAATCCCATCCTCGTCGCTCAAATGCTCTGGCATTTTAAAGATCCCGGTAATTCAGTGGAAGGTGTATTACTCGTGCCCTCTTAGCGTTTTGAAGGATGTTGCTGCAAAATTCAATGTCATCTGTATCGAAAGCATCTGCAAATACATACATATATGCCGAAGTCCAGCCCCCATCAGGAAAGTGGCTTCATGCATGACGAGGTGGCCGAGTGGTTAAGGCGATGGACTGCTAATCCATTGTGCTCTGCATGCGTGGGTTCGAATCCCATCCTCGTCGTTCATTTAAGGGAGCCCGGTGCTTCCGGGGAAGTTATCTTACTCGCACCATCTTCGTGCTTCGAAGCATGTTATGGCAAAATTGAATGTCATCTTACCGAATATTTTTGCAAAATAGTTGCAAAAACATACATATACACACATATGTGCCACAGTCCAGCCTCCATCAGGAAAGCGAGAACATATGTGACAAGGTGGCCGAGTGGTTAAGGCGATGGACTGTTAATTGATTCTGCTGATGAGGTGGCCGAGTAGTTAAGGTGATGCACTTCTAATCCATTTTGCACTGCATGTGTGGGTTTGAATCCCATCCTCGTCGCTCATTTGCTCTGGTGTTTGAGAGAGCCCGGTGCTTCCGTGGAAGGTGTTTTACTCGCACCCTCCCAACGCTTTGAAGGATGTTATGGTAAAAGTTAATCCAGCCTCCGGCAGGGATGGACGGCAAATCCACTGTGCTCCGCCTGTGTGGGTTCAAATCCCATTCTCGTCGTTCAATTGCTTTTGCATTTTAGAGAGCCTGGTGCTTCCATGGAAGGTTTCTTACACGCACTCTGCTTGCATTCTGAAGAATGTTATGGTACAGGTTAATCCAGCCTGCTGCATGTTTAGAAGCTCAACGAAAGTTGCAACATGTTAATGAAACAGAAGCACAGCTATCCTTTTCAACAGAACATTAAGCCTACTAAAAGGCTGACAAAAATTGCCAGAGCTGACTGTATTTCAAGTCATCTCAGCGAGGTATTGGGTAAAGTTTTCAACCAGCAATGATCACGCCTCGGATAGACCTCATAGGCTACGATATTGCCTCTGCGAAAGAATAGCTGTAACAGCAATGAACTCTTCTGTGTACCAATCTGGACATGCAACGACAAGGTGGCATCAAACTTTAAACTGCCAGCAATCAGCCCTCTGGCATCAATGAGTGCATGCTGTGTCAGCAGAACAGGGTATTGATTTGTCCAAAAATAATTACTTATACATTGTTTCATTTTTACTTAAAAGAAAAGTATACACTACTTATGTGAATCTGGGAGAAGAGAATTGTGGGTAATCTGGTAAAGGGGGCGGAGTCACAACGCTGAACGGCAGAGAAAAGGGATGAGATTGGGATGTGTTTATTGGGCTGTACAGGGATTTGGGTAAGGTAATGAAGAATGCAAGGGCACTGAAACCATATTTTGACAGAAATCCAAGGTCAGCGATGCTGCGGTTTTTAGACTCAGGCATTCTGTCTAGTTTCTCTCCAACAAAACCAGAAGAAACATGTTGCAGTTAATGTTGAACAATAAAGCCTGGTTTATACTTCTGTCAAGTGATCAGCGTGATCCACGGCGCAAGCCTTGCGCGTAGCCGTGCACTTATACTTCTGCGCACTGTTTCTGTTGCTCTGCAATACACTTCCAAAACGCTAGCTGGCAGTAGGTGTTTATGTTTCTCTGTGTTGAGTTTCTTCGCTGGTGTTTTGTTTTTTTCTGAACGCTTTCTTAATGTGCATGTGGCTCAAATTCACTCATTTTTAGGCAGGAACCAGTGGACGTGCAACAACTTTAATTAAAAGGTAAACACAAAACAACAGTCTCCATGCGGAGCTCCTTCATGGGACTCCACACTTTTTTTTTTCATGGGACTCCACACTTCACGCTCGTGAGGCTCTCACCTCCGCCCACACTCGTCAGCGCTACCAAGTCGACCAATCTCAGAGCTACGCGTAAGCGCTACATTTTTTGAGAGGTGCGCGTCAATGTCGCCGACGGCCACAGCGAGGTGCTATGCAACTACGTGTAGGCTGCGCCGTAGCATACGCGTGAGCTTGACGCCGAGGTATAAATCAGCCCTAACTCTGGGGCACTGATCAGAGCTACTGATAAAGCTCCTTATGACAACCTTTATCTTCATCTTTTCTGTAAGAACATCCATTCGAGTCCCAAAAGTTAATCCTTTCTCTAGCACAACACTGTGCTTACACGTGAAGAGGTGGCCGAGTGCTTAGGTTAGTTTGTTGTACTCTGCAAGTTCTGGTTTAAATCCCATTCTCATAGTTTAACTGTTTTGAGAGAGGCAACTGCTTCTGTCTAAGGTGTCTTACTTGCACCTCTCAGCGTCTTAAAGGATGTTTATGGCAAAACTGTATGTAATACTTAGCGAAAATAGCTGCAAAAACATACGTATATGCCATAGTCCAGCCTCCATTAGGAGAGCACCTATATGCGTGGCGAGGTGGCTGAGTGGTTAAGGCGATAAACTGCTAATCCGTTGTGCTTTGCATGTGTGAGTCGAATTCCAGCCTGCTCATTCGTTTAAGAGAGCCCGGTGTTTACGTGGAAGGTAACTTACTTGCACCCTCTTCGTGCTTCGAAGCATGTTATGGCAAAATTGAGTGTCATCTTAACGAAAATAGTTGCAAAAACATACACGTACACATATGTGCCCTCTAGAGTGCCCTCTAAACTCTGGTTGCCTTTCACAGAAACCTACGCTCTCTGTCACCCAATAGACTATCCACCATTCTTTCAAACTCTCTTCCTCCATCTTGCAAACTCTCTGCACTTGATACGAACAGCGCCACTGATACACTCTGCTCCACGCTAGCATCATGTCTAGACAGACTATGTCCTCTTACATCCAGGCCAGCCCGTGCCAGTCCTCCTGCACCCTGGCTCTCTGATGTTCTCCGTGAGCATCGCTCAAAACTTCGGGCTGCTGAGAGAATTTGGCGAAAAACTAAAAATCCTGAAAAGTGTGTAAACGTGCTCCATGGACATCGACCTGGACAGATTATTGTGCATAGATTTAGTTTATTATAGTTTTTAAAACATTTGTTCGAATTGTTTTATTTTTATTTTTTTTTTAAAGGTTATTTTGGAAAAAAGTGTATGCATATAAGTAAAGCTTGCTTGTTTTTACTCAATATTTAAAATCTTTTGATAAGAAATATTTAAAATATTATTATTTTTATTATTATGATGATACTCAGCTATACCTCTCTTTTCACCCTGATGATCCCTCGGTTCCAGCTCGCATTTCAGCCTGCCTGTCAGACATTTCACACTTGATGAAAGATCATCATCTTCAGCTTAACCTCGCGAAAACGGAAATGCTTGAAGTTTCTGCCAACCCGACTCTACACCATAACTTTTCAATCCAGATGGATGGGGCAACCGTTACTGCATCCAAAATGGTAAAAAGCCTTGGAGTAACGATTTATGACCAACTAAACTTCTCTGACCACATTTCTAGAACTGCTCGATCTTGCAGATTCGCACTTTATAACATCAGAAAGGTCCGACTCTTCCTATCTGAACATACAGCTCAACTCATTGTTCAAGCTCTTGTTCTCTCCAAACTGGACTATTGCAACTCTACTAGCCGGGCTTCCAGCTAATTCTATCAAACCTCTTCAGCTGCTTCAGAACGCAGCAGCACGAGTGGTCTTTGATGAACCCAAAAGAGCACATGTCACTCCGCTACTCACCCGTTTGCACTGGCTGCCAGTTGCTGCTCGCATCAAATTCAAAGCTCTGATGTTTGCTTACAAAGCGACCTCTGGCTTTGCTCCTTCGTATCTGCTCTCACTTCTGCAGATATATGTGCCCTCCAGAAACTTGCGTTCTGTGAATGAACGTCGCCTCGTTGTTCCATCCCTAAAAGGGAAGAAATCACTTTCCCGAACTCTCACATTCAATCTGCCCAGTTGGTGGAATGAACTCCCTAACTACATCAGAACAGCAGAGTCACTTGCTGTCTTCAAGAAACGACTAAAAACTCAACTGTTTAGTCTCCAATTTCCTTCCTAATCTTAACTGCCTCTCTGGCTATACCACTAACTGTACTCTCTCTCTCTCAAAAAAAATAAATAAAAATAAAATAAATTTACTAATGCTTAGCTTCTTAGACTTTACACACCTGGTACTTGTCTATAGCACTTGTTTACTGCTGCTCTTATAGTTGTGTAAATTGCTTCCTTTTCCTCATTTGTAAGTCGCTTTGGATAAAAGCGTCTGCTAAATGACTAAATGTAAATGTAAATGTAAAATGTTATGTTAATGTACAAAATAAACCTGATTTAACGCCCACAAACCGGGATTGAAGTGTCTTCTTTTATAATTGTTCTAACACACGGCTGTGCTGATGAAGTAAAGCTAAGCTAAATTGCTGTAATTCATTACACACATGCAATGTTTTAAAAACATTTTAAACTTGTAAAACTCACTCTTGATCACATTTGATGATCATTGATGATCCTAGCGAACTGAACAGACCTTTTATTTCCGGTTGCTTGCACGTCTGGTCTTGTTGATATGATTATACACGTGACTACCGGGACATGTTAATACGCACAGCTGTCAATCAAGTCAGTGGTCAGGGGGACCGCACTCCTACGTCAAGTTGCAGTCGATCTGAAAACTGCACCAATTGGTCCACCATTTTTATAATGTTAAATTTGAAGAAAAAAAAAAAAGGACTGGGTGTGTTTATATCACCTCAATATGATGGTCTATACACTATATCTACACACATGTCTGTGCAAACAGCTTGAAAAGTGGATTTTTCACCATAGGTGCCCTTTAAATCAGTGTGTTATCACCATGCTATTACTTTAATCAACCTAAACTAACAACCCTTTGTTATCTCAACAACTTTAGTGAAGCTAGTTGACTTGACAAAAAAATATGTTGTGATAACAAATAAAGGATATAATTTTATACAGAGTAGACAAAATCAGATAAAACAAAACTAGACAAAACCTGACAAAATCAGGCAAAACTAAACTAGGCAAAACTATACAAAATTGGACAAAATAAAACTACACAAAACTAGACAAAATCAGACAAAAAAGCTAGACAAAAGTAGACAAAATCAGACAAAACAAAAGTAGACAAAATCAGACAAAGCAAAAGTAGACAAAATCAGACAAAACAAAAGTAAACAAAATCAGACAAAACAAAAGTAGACAAAAAAAAAAACAAAAAAAGCTAGACAAACATAGACAAAATCAGACAAAAGTAGAACAAATTGGACAAAACAAAAGTAAACAAAATCAGACAAAACAAAAGTAGACAAAAAAAGACAAAAAAGCTAGACAAACGTAGACAAAATCAGACAAAACAAAAGTAGACAAAATCAGAAAAAACAAAAGTAGACAAAAAAAGACAAAAAAAGCTAGACAAACATAGACAAAATATGACAAAAGTAGACCAAATCGGACAAAACAAAACTAAACAAAAGTAGACAAAATCAGACAAAACAAAGGGGACAAAATCAGACAAAACAAAACAAACGTAGACAAAATCAGACAAAACAAAAGTAGACAAAATCAGACAAAACATAATTAGACCAAAAAGACAAAATCAGACAAACAAAACTAGACAAAACAAAACTAGACAAAAGTAGACAAAATCAGACAAAACTAGACAAAAGTAGACAAAATCAGACAAAACGAAATTAGACAAAACTAGACAAAATCGGAAAAAACTACACAAAACTAAACAAATCTAGACAAAACTAAACAAAAATAGACAAAACTAGACAAGGGTAGATAAAATCAGACAAAACAAAACTAGACAAAAATAGACAAAATCAGACAAAACAAAACTAGACAAAAGTAGACGAAATCAGACAAAACACAAGTAGACAAAATCTGACAAATCTAGACAAAATTAGACAAACAAAACTAGACAAAACAAAACTAGACAAAAGTAGACAAAATCGGACAAAACTAGACAAAACTAAACAAATTTAGACAAAACTAAACAAAAGGAGACACAACTAGACAAAAATAGACAAAACTAAACAAAATGAGACAAACTAAACAAAAATAGACAAAATAATACAAAAAAACTAGACAAAATCAGACAAAAGTAGACAAAATCAGACAAAACAAAAGTAGATAAAAGTAGAAAAAATCAGACAAAACAAAAAACTAGACAAAAGTAGACAAAATCTGAAAAAGGTAGACAAAATTAGACAAAAGAGTAGACTAAATCAAACAAAGGTTGACAAAAACAGACACAACAAAACTAGACAAAAGTAGACAAAACAAAACTAGACAAAAATAGACAAAATCAGACAAAACGAAATTAGACAAAACCTAACAAAACTAGACAAAAGTAGACAAAATCGGATAAAACTAGACAAAACTAAACAAATCTAGACAAAACTAAACAAACCTAGACAAAACAAAACTAGCCAAAAGTAGACAAAATCAGACAAAACAAAACTACACAAAATCTGACACAACAAAACTAGACAAAAAAAGACAAAATCTAAAAAACAAAACTAGACAACATCAGACAAAAACGCATCTAGACAAAATCAGACAAAACAAAAGTAGACAAAATCTGACAAAACAAAACTAGACAAAAGTAGACAAATCAGACAAAAAGAAATTAGACAAAACTAGACAAAATCGGAAAAAACTAAACAAATCTAGACAAAACTTAAACAAAACTAGACAAAACTAAACAAATCTAGACAAAACTAACAAACCGGGACAAAACAAAACTAGACAAAACTAAACAAAAATAGACAAAATCAGACAAAACTAAACAAAATGAGACAAAACTAAACAAAACTAGATAAAATCAGACAAAACAAAAGTAGACAAAAATCTGACAAAACAAAACTAGACAAAAGTAGACAAAATCAGACAAACAAAACTAGACAAAATCGGACAAAAACTAGACAAAAGTAGACAAAATCAGACAAAACGAAATTATACATACTAAACAAAACTACACAAAAGTAGACAAAATCAGACAAAACTAAACAAACCTAGACAAAACTAAACTAAACAAAAATAGACAAAATCAGACAAAACTAAACAAAACGAGACAAAACTAAACAAAAACTAGACAAAACAAAACTAAACAAAATGAGACAAAACTAAACAAAAATAGACAAAATCAGACAAAACTAAACAAAAATAGATAAAATCAGACAAAAAAACTAGACAAAATCAGACAAAAGTAGACAAAATCAGACAAAACAAAAGTAGATAAAAGTAGACAAAATCAGACAAAACAAAAAACTAGACAAAAGTAGACAAAATCAGAAAAAAGTAGACAAAATCAGACAAAAAGTAGACTAAATCAAATAAAAGTTGACAAAAACAGACACAACAAAAGTAGACAAAACACAACTAGACAAAAATAGACAAAATCAGACAAAATGAAAGTAGACAAAACTAAACAAAACTAGACAAAAGTAGACAAAATCGGATAAAACTAGAGAAAACTAAACGAATCTAGACAAAACTAAACAAACCTAGACAAAACAAAACTTGACAAAACTAGACAAAAGTAGACAAAAGTAGACAAAATCTGACAAAACAAAACTAGACAAAAGTAGACAAAATAAGACAAACAAAACTAGACAAAAAAACTAGACAAAAGTAGACAAAATCAGACAAAAGTAGACAAAATCAGACAAAAAGAAATTAGACAAAACTAGACAAAATCGGACAAAACTAAACAAATCTAGACAAAACTATACAAAACTAGACAAAACTAAACAAATCTAGACAAAACAAAAAAAACTAGACAAAACTAAACAAACCGGGACAAAACAAAACTAAACAAAAATAGAAAAAATCATACAAAACTAAACAAAATGAGACAAAACTAGATAAAATCAGACAAAAAAGTAGACAAAATCTGACAAAACAAAACTAGACAAAAGTAGACAAAATCAGACAAACAAAACAAGACAAAAGTAGACAAAATCAGACAAAACTAGACAAAAGTAGACAAAATCAGACAAAACGAAATTATACAAAACTAAACAAAACTACACAAAAGTAGACAAAATCAGACAAAACTAAACAAAACGAGACAAAACTAAACAAAAATAGACAAAATCAGACAAAAAACTAGACAAAAAAATCAGACATAAGTAGACAAAATCAGACAAAACAAAAAACTAGACAAAAGTAGACAAAATCAGGAAAAAGTAGACAAAATCAGACAAAAAAGTAGACTAAATAAAACAAAAGTTGACAAAAACAGACACAACAAAACTAGACAAAAGTAGACAAAACAAAACTAGACAAAAAGAGACAAGATCAGACAAAACAAAATTAGACAAAACTAAACTAAACTAGACAAAAGTAGACTAAATCGGATAAAACTAGACAAAACTAAACAAATCTAGACAAAACTAAACAAACCTAGACAAAACAAAACTAGAGAAAAGTAGACAAAATCAGACAAAACAAAACTACACAAAATCTTTCAAAACAAAACTAGACAAAAATAGACTAAATCTGTTAAAACAAAACTAGACAACATCAGACAAAATGCATCTAGACAAAATCAGACAAAACAAAAGTAGACAAAATCTGACAAAACAAAACTAAACAAAAATAGAATAAATCTGACAAAACAAAAGTAGACAACATCAGACAAAACGCATCTAGACAAAATCAAACAAAACAAAACTAGACAAAAAAACGAGACAAAAGTAGACAAAATCAGACAAAACTAGACAAAAGTAGACAAAATCAGACAAAAAGAAATTGGACAAAACTAGACAAAAGCGGAAAAAACTAAACAAATCTAGACAAAACTAGACAAAACTAAACAAATCTAGACAAAACTAAACAAACAGGGACAAAACAAAAATAGACAAAACTAAACAAAAATAGACAAAATCAGACAAAACTAAACAAAATGAGAGAAAACAAAACAAAACTAGATAAAATCAGACAAAACAAAAGTAGACAAAATCAGACAAACAAAACTAGACAAAAGTAGACAAAATCAGACAAAACTACACAAAAGTAGACAAAATCAGACAAAACTAAACAAACCTAGACAAAACAAAACTAAACAAAAATAGACAAAATCAGACAAAAAAGTAGACAAAATCAGCCAAAACAAAAGTAGACAAAATCTGACAAAACAAAACTAGACAAAAGTAGACAAAATCAGACAAAACAAAACTAGACAAAAGTAGACAAAATCTGACAAAACAAAACTAGACAAAAGTAGACAAAATCAGACAAACAAAACTAGACAAAAAAACTAGACAAAATCAGACAACAGTAAAAAAAATTAGACAAAACTAGACAAAACTAAACAAAACTAGACTAAAGTAGACAAAATTGAACAAAACTAGACAAAACTAAACAAATCTAGACAAAACTAAACAAACCGAGACAAAACAAAACTAGACAAAACTAAACAAAAATAGACAAAATCAGACAAAACTAAACAAAATGAAACAAAACTAAACAAAAGTAGACAAAATAAGACAAAACAAAAGTAGATAAAATCTGACAAAACAAAACTAGACAAAAGTAGACAAAATCAGACAAAAAGAAATTAGACAAAACTACACAAAAGTAGACAAAATCAGACAAACAAAACTAGACAAACAAAACTAGACAAAAGTAGACAAAATCAGACAAAACTAGACAAAAGTAGACAAAAATCAGACAAAAAGAAATTAGACAAAACTACACAAAAGTAGATAAAATCAGACAAAACTAAACTAGACAAAAGTAGACAAAACACAAGTAGACAAAATCTGACAAATCTAGACAAAATTAGAAAAACAAAACTAGTCAAAACAAAACTAGACAAAAGTAGACAAAATCGGACAAAACTAGACAAAACTAAACAAATTTAGACAAAACTAAACAAACCTAGGCAAAACAAAAACGACAAACTAAACAAAAGACAAAACTAAACAAAAATAACAAAACTAAACAAAATGAGAAAAAACTAACAAAATTAGACATAATCAGACAAAAAACTAGACAAAAAAATCAGACAAAAGTAGACAAAATCAGACAAAACAAAGTAGATAAAAGTAGACAAAAAGAAACTAGAGAAAACTAAACAAAACTAGACAAAATCGGACAAAACTAAACAAATCTAGACAAAATCGGACAAAACTAGACAACTAAACAATCTAGACAAAACTAAACAAAAATAGACAAATCAGACAAAACTAACAAAATGAGACAAAACTAAACAAAAATAGACAAATCAACAAAAAACTAGACAAAATCAGACAAAGTAGACAAAATCAGACAAAAGAAAGTAGATAAATAGACAAAATCAGACAAAACAAAAACTGACAAATACAAAATCAGACAAAAAGAAATTAGACAAAACTAGACAAAATCGGACAAACTAAACAAATCTAGACAAAACTAAACAAACTAGACAAAAGTAGACAAATCGGACAAAACTAGACAACACTAAACAAATCTAGACAAAATCAGACAAAAGTAAACAAAATGAGACAAAACTAAACAAAACTAGACAAAAGTAGACAAAATCAGACAAAACAAAACTAGAGAATAGACAAAATCAGACAAACAAAACAGACAAACAAAATAGACAAAAGTAGACAAAATCAGACAGAACTAGACAAAAGTAGACAAAATCAACAAAAAGAATTTAGACAAAACTAGACAAAATCGACAAAACTAAAATCTAGACAAAACTAGACAAAAGTAGACTAAATCAGACAAAACGAAATTAGACAAAACTAGACAAAACTCAACAAAAGAGAAAATCAGACAAAACTAAACAAAATGAGACAAAACTAACACAAATTAGACAAAATCAGACAAAAAACTAGACAAAATCAGACAAAAGTAGACAAAATCAGACAAAACAAAGTAGATAAAAGTCGACAAAATCAGACAAAACAAAACTAAACAAAAATAGACTAAATCTGACAAAACAAAGTAGACAAATCAGACAAAACGCATCTAGACAAAATCAAACAAAACAAAACTAGACAAAAAACTAGACAAAAGTAGACAAAATCAGACAAAACTAGACAAAAGTAGACAAAATCAGACAAAAAGAAATTAGACAAAACTAGACAAAAGCGGAAAAACCAACAAATTAGACAAAACTAGACAAAACTAACAATCTAGACAAAACTAAACAAACAGGGACAAAACAAATAGACAAAACTAACAAAAATAGACAAAATCAGACAAAACTAAACAAAATGAGAGAAAACTAAACAAAGATAAATCAGACAAAACAAAAGTAGACAAAATCAGACAAACAAACTAGACAAAAGTAGACAAAATCAGACAAAACTAGACAAAGTAGACAAAATCAGACAAAAAGAAATTAGACAAAACTAGACAAAGCGGAAAAAACTAAACAAATCTAGACAAAACTAGACAACACTAACAAATCTAGACAAAACTAAACAAAAATAGACAAAAACAGACAAAACTAAAACAAAATGAGACAAAACTAAACAAAAATAGACAAAATCAGACAAAACTAAACAAAATGAGAGAAAACTAAACAAAACTAGATAAAATCAGACAAAACAAAAGTAGACAAAATCAGACAAAAAAAGTAGATAAAAGTAGACAAAATCAGACAAAACAAAAAACTAGACAAAAGACAAAAATCAGACAAAAAGAAATTAGACAAAACTAGACAAAATCGGACAAAACTAAACAAATCTAGACAAAACTAAACAAAACTAGACAAAATCGGACAAAACTAGACAACACTAAACAAATCTAGACAAAATCAGACAAAAGTAAACAAAATGAGACAAAACTAGACAAAAGTAGACAAAATCAGACAAAGCATAACTAGACAAAACAAAAATAGACAAAAGTAGACAAAATCAGACAGAACTAGACAAAAGTAGACAAAATCAGACAAAAAGAATTTAGACAAAACTACACAAAATCGGACAAAACTAAAATCTAGACAAAACTAGACAAAAGTAGACTAAATCAGACAAAACGAAATTAGACAAAACTAGACAAAACTCAACAAAAAGACAAAATCAGACAAAACTAAACAAAATGAGACAAAACTAAACAAAGATAGACAAAATCAGACAAAAAACTAAACAAAATCAGACAAAAGTAGACAAAATCAGACAAAACAAAAGTAGATAAAAGTAGACAAAATCAGACAAAACAAAACTAAACAAAAATAGACAAAACTAGATAAAATCAGACAAAAAAGTAGACAAAATCTGACAAAACAAAACTAGACAAAAGTAGACAAAATCAGACAAAACGAAATTATACAAAACTAAACAAAACTACACAAAAGTAGACAAAATCAGACAAAACTAAACAAAACGAGACAAAACTAAACAAAAATAGACAAAATCAGACAAAAAACTAGACAAAAAATCAGACATAAGTAGACAAAATCAGACAAAACAAAAAACTAGACAAAAGTAGACAAAATCAGGAAAAAGTAGACAAAATCAGACAAAAAAGTAGACTAAATCAAACAAAAGTTGACAAAAACAGACACAACAAAACTAGACAAAAGTAGACAAAACAAACTAGACAAAAAGAGACAAGATCAGACAAAACAAAATTAGACAAAACTAAACTAAACTAGACAAAAGTAGACTAAATCGGATAAAACTAGACAAAACTAAACAAATCTAGACAAAACTAAACAAACCTAGACAAAACAAAACTAGACAAAACTAGAGAAAAGTAGACAAAATCAGACAAAACAAAACTACACAAAATCTGACAAAACAAAACTAGACAAAAATAGACTAAATCTGTTAAAACAAAACTAGACAACATCAGACAAAACGCATCTAGACAAAATCAGACAAAACAAAAGTAGACAAAATCTGACAAAACAAAACTAAACAAAAATAGACTAAATCTGACAAAACAAAAGTAGACAACATCAGACAAAACGCATCTAGACAAAATCAAACAAAACAAACTAGACAAAAAAACGAGACAAACGTAGACAAAATCAGACAAAACTAGACAAAAGTAGACAAAATCAGACAAAAAGAAATTGGACAAAACTAGACAAAAGCGGAAAAAACTAAACAAATCTAGACAAAACTAGACAAAACTAAACAAATCTAGACAAAACTAAACAAACAGGGACAAAACAAAAATAGACAAAACTAAACAAAAATAGACAAAATCAGACAAAACTAAACAAAATGAGAGAAAACAAAACAAAACTAGATAAAATCAGACAAAACAAAAGTAGACAAAATCAGACAAACAAAACTAGACAAAAGTAGACAAAATCAGACAAAACTAGACAAAAGTAGACAAAATCAGACAAAACTAAACAAACCTAGACAAAACAAAACTAAACAAAAATAGACAAAATCAGACAAAAAAGTAGACAAAATCAGCCAAAACAAAAGTAGACAAAATCTGACAAAACAAAACTAGACAAAAGTAGACAAAATCAGACAAAACAAAACTAGACAAAAGTAGACAAAATCTGACAAACAAAACTAGACAAAAGTAGACAAAATCAGACAAACAAACTAGACAAAAAACTAGACAAAATCAGACAACAGTAAAAAAAATTAGACAAACTAGACAAAACTAAACAAAACTAGACTAAAGTAGACAAAATTGAACAAACTAGACAAACACTAAACAAATCTAGACAAAACTAAACAAACCGAGACAAACAAAACTAGACAAAACTAAACAAAATAGACAAAATCAGACAAACTAAACAAAATGAAACAAAACTAAACAAAAGTAGACAAATAACAACACAAAAGTAATAAAATCTGACAAAACAAACTAGACAAAGTAGACAAATCAGACAAAAGAAATTAGACAAAACTACACAAAAGTACAAAATCAGACAACAAAACTAGACAAAACAAAACTAGACAAAAGTAGACAAAATAAGACAAAACTAGACAAAAGTAGACAAAATCAGACAAAAAAATTAGACAAAACTACCACAAAAGTAGATAAAATCAGACAAAACTAAACTAGACAAAAGTAGCCAAACACAAGTAGACAAAATCTGACAAATCTAGACAAATTAGAAAACAAAACTAGTCAAAAACAAAAACTAGACAAAAGTAGACAAAATCGGACAAAACTAGACAAAACTAACAAATTTAGACAAACTAAACAACCTAGGCAAAACAAAACAAGACAAAACTAACAAAAAGAGACAAAACTAAACAAAAATAAACAAACTAAACAAAATGAGAAAAAACTACAAAATTACACATAATCAGACAAAAACTAACAAAAAAATCAACAAAAGTAGACAAAATCAGACAAAACAAAAGTAGATAAAAGTAGACAAAAGAAACTAGAGAAAACTAAACAAAAACTAGAACAAAAATAGACAAAATCTGACAAACAAAAGTAGACAAAATCAGACAAAACGCAACTAGACTAAATCAGACAAAACAAGTAGACAAAAATCTGACAAACAAAAGTAGACAAAAATAGACAAAACGAAAATAGACAAAACTAAACAAAACTAGACAAAAGTAGACAAAATCGGATAAAACTAGACAAAACTAAACAAATCTAGACAAAACTAAACAAACCTAGACAAAACAAAACTAGACAAAACTAAACAAAAATAGACAAAATCAGACAAAACTAAACAAAAAAGAGACAAAACTAAACACAAATAGACAAAATCAGACAAAACAAAACTAGACAAAATCAGACAAAACTAAACAAAACGAGACAAAACTAAACAAAACTAGACAAAGGTAGATAAAATCAGACAAAACAAAACCAGACAAAAATAGACAAAATCTGACAAAACAAAACTAGACAAAAGTAGACAAAATCTGACAAAACAAAACTAGACAAAAGTAGACAAAATCAGACAAACACAACTAGACAAAACAAAACTAGACAAAACTCAACAAAAATAGACAAAATCAGACAAAACTAAACAAAATGAGACAAAACTAAACAAAAATAGACAAAATCAGACAAAACAAAAGTAGATAAAAGCAGACAAAATCAGACAAAACTAAAAAATAGACAAAAATAGACAAAATCAGACAAAATAAAAGTAGACTAAATCAAACAAAAGTTGAAAAAACAGACAAAACAAAACTAGACAAAAGTAGACAAAATCAGACAAAACAAAACTAGACAAAATAGACAAAATCAGACAAAACAAAATTAGACAAGACTAAACAAAACTAGACAAAAGTAGACAAAATCAGACAAAACAAAAGTAGACAAAAGTAGACAAAATCAGCCAAAACAAAAGTAGACAAAATCTGACAAAACAAAACTAGACAAAAGTAGACAAAATCAGACAAAACAAAACTAGACAAAAGTAGACAAAATCTGACAAAACAAAACTAGACAAAAATAGACAAAATCAGACAAACAAAACTAGACAAAAAACTAGACAAAATCAGACAAAAGTAGACAAAATCAGACAAAAAGAAATTAGACAAAACTACACAAAAGTAGAAAAAATCATACAAAACTAAACTAGACAAAAGTAGACAAAATCAGACAAAACACAAGTAGACAAAATCTGACAAATCTAGACAAAATTAGACAAACAAAACTAGACAAAACAAAACTAGACAAAAGTAGACATAATCGGACAAAACTAGACAAAACTAAACAAAAGGAGACAAAACTAAACAAAATGAGACAAAACTAAACAAAATTAGACAAAAAACTAGACAAAAAAATCAGACAAAAGTAGACAAAATCAGACAAAACAAAAGTAGATAAAAGTAGACAAAATCAGACAAAACAAAAAACTAGACAAAAGTAGACAAGTCAGAAAAAAGTAGACAAAATCAGACAAAATAAAACTAGTCAAAAGTAGACAAAACAAAACTAGACAAAAATAGACAAAATCAGACAAAACTAAATTAGACAAAACTAAACAAAACTAGACAAAAGTAGACAAAACTAAACAAATCTAGACAAAACTAAACAAACCGAGACAAAACTAAACTAGACAAAACTAAACAAAAATAGACAAAATCAGACAAAACAAAACTAGACAAAAGTAGACAAAATCAGACAAACAAAACTAGACAAAACAAAACTAGACAAAAGTAGACAAAATCAGACAAAACTAGACAAAAATATAAAAAATCAGACAAAACTAAACAAAACTAGACAAAATCAGACAAAACAAAACTAGACAAAAGTAGACTAAATCAGACAAAACAAAACTAGACAAAAGTAGACAAAATCAGACAAACACAACTAGACAAAACAAAACTAGACAAAACTCAACAAAAATAGACAAAATCAGACAAAACTAAACAAAATGAGACAAAACTAAACAAAAATAGACAAAATCAAACAAAACAAAAGTAGATAAAAGCAGACAAAATCAGACAAAACTAAAAAATAGACAAAAATAGACAAAATCAGACAAAATAAAAGTAGACAAAAGTAGAAAAAATCAGACAAAACAAAACTAGACAAAATAGACAAAATCAGACAAAACAAAATTAGACAAGACTAAACAAAACTAGACAAAAGTAGACAAAATCAGACAAAACAAAACTAGACAAAAGTAGACAAAATCTGACAAAACAAAACTAGACAAAAATAGACAAAATCAGACAAACAAAACTAGACAAAAAACTAGACAAAATCAGACAAAAGCAGACAAAAGTAGACAAAATCAGACAAAAAGAAATTAGACAAAACTACACAAAAGTAGACAAAATCAGACAAAACTAAACTAGACAAAAGTAGACAAAATCAGACAAAACAAAACTAGACAAAACAAAACTAGACAAAATCAGACAAAACTAAACAAAACGAGACAAAACTAGACAAAGGTAGATAAAATCAGACAAATCAAAACTAGACAAAAATAGACAAAATCAGACAAAACAAAACTAGACAAAAGTAGACAAAATCAGACAAAACGAATCTAGACAAAATCAGACAAAACAAAAGTAGACAAAATCTGACAAAACAAAACCAGACGAAAGTAGACAAAATCAGACAAACAAAACTAGACAAAACAAAACTAGACAAAAGTAGACAAAATCAGACAAAACTAGACAAAAATATACAAAATCAGACAAAACTAAACAAAAATAGACAAAATCAGACAAAACAAAACTAGACAAAAGTAGACAAAATCAGACAAACAAAACTAGACAAATTTAAACAAAACTAGACAAAATCAGACAAAACTAAACAAAACTAGACAAAATCAGACAAAACTAAACAAAACGAGACAAAACTAAACAAAACTAGACAAAGGTAGATAAAATCAGACAAAACAAAACCAGACAAAAATAGACAAAATCTGACAAAACAAAACTAGACAAAAGTACACAAAATCTGACAAAACAAAACTAGACAAAAGTAGACAAAATCAGACAAACACAACTAGACAAAACAAAACTAGACAAAACTCAACAAAAAGACAAAATCAGACAAAACTAAACAAAATGAGACAAAACTAAACAAAAATAGACAAAATCAGACAAAAATACACAAAATCAGACAAAAGTAGACAAAATCAGACAAAACTAAAAACTAGACAAAAGTAGACAAAGTCAGAAAAAAGTAGACAAAATCAGACAAAACAAAAGTAGACTAAATCAAACAAAAGTTGACAAAAACAGACAAAACAAAACTAGACAAAACTAAACAAAACTAGACAAAAGTAGACAAAATCTGATAAAACTAGACAAAACTAAACAAATGTAGACAAAACTAAACAAACCTAGACAAAACTAAACTAGACAAAACTAGAAAAAAATACACAAAATCAGACAAAACGAAATTAGACAAAACTAAACAAAACTAGACAAAAGTAGACAAAATCTGATAAAACTAGACAAAACTAAACAAATCTAGACAAAACTAAACAAACCTAGACAAAACTAAACTAGACAAAACTAAACAAAAATAGACAAAATCTGACAAAACTAAACAAAACGAGACAAAACTAGACAAGGGTAGATAAAATCAGACAAAACAAAACTAGACAAAAATAGACAAAATCAGACAAAACAAAACTACACAAAAGTAGACAAAATCTGACAAAACAAATCTAGACAAAAATAGACAAAATCTAACAAAACAAAAGTAGACAAAATCAGACAAAACGCATCTAGACAAAATCAGACAAAACAAAACTAGACAAAAGTAGACAAAATCAGACAAAACTAGACAAAAGTAGACAAAATCAGACAAAAAGAAATTAGACAAAACTAAACAAAACTAGACAAAATCGGACAAAACTAGACAAAACTAAACAAATACAGACAT
The DNA here is from genome assembly GCF_903798145.1 of Danio aesculapii. NCBI lineage: Eukaryota > Metazoa > Chordata > Actinopteri > Cypriniformes > Danionidae > Danio > Danio aesculapii. The sequence continues at coordinate 14,406,484 of NC_079438.1, read as the reverse complement.
AACTAAACAAACCTAGACAAAACAAAACTAGACAAAATCAGACAAAACTAAACAAAACGAGACAAAACTAAACAAAACTAGACAAAAGTAGACAAAATCTGACAAAACAAAACCAGACAAAAGTAGACAAATCAGACAAAACAAAACTAGACAAAACTAAACAAAACTAGACAAAATCAGACAAAACTAAACAAAACGAGACAAAACTAAACAAAACTAGACAAAGGTAGATAAAATCAGACAAAACAAAACGAGACAAAAATAGACAAAATCAGACAAAACAAAACTAGACAAAAGTAGACAAAATCAGACAAAACGCATCTAGACAAAATCAGACAAAACAAAAGTAGACAAAATCTGACAAAACAAAACCAGACAAAAGTAGACAAAACAAAACTAGACAAAAGCAGACAAAATCGGACAAAACTAAACAAATCTAGACAAAACTAAACAAACCTAGACAAAACAAAACTAGACAAAACTAAACAAAAATAGACAAAATCAGACAAAACTAAACAAAAAAGAGACAAAACTAAACACAAATAGACAAAATCAGACAAAACAAAACTAGACAAAATCAGACAAAACTAAACAAAACGAGACAAAACTAAACAAAAATAGACAAAATCAGACAAAAGTAGACAAAATCAGACAAAACAAAAGTAGACAAAATCTGACAAAACAAAACCAGACAAAAGTAGACAAAACAAAACTAGACAAAAGCAGACAAAATCGGACAAAACTAAACAAATCTAGACAAAACTAAACAAACCTAGACAAAACAAAACTAGACAAAACTAAACAAAAATAGACAAAATCAGACAAAACTAAACAAAAAAGAGACAAAACTAAACACAAATAGACAAAATCAGACAAAACAAAACTAGACAAAATCAGACAAAACTAAACAAAACGAGACAAAACTAAACAAAAATAGACAAAATCAGACAAAAGTAGACAAAATCAGACAAAACAAAAGTAGACAAAATCTGACAAAACAAAACCAGACAAAAGTAGACAAAACAAAACTAGACAAAAGTAGACAAAATCGGACAAAACTAAACAAATCTAGACAAAACTAAACAAACCTAGACAAAACAAAACTAGACAAAACTAAACAAAAATAGACAAAATCAGACAAAACTAAACAAAAAAGAGACAAAACTAAACACAAATAGACAAAATCAGACAAAACAAAACTAGACAAAATCAGACAAAACTAAACAAAACGAGACAAAACTAAACAAAAATAGACAAAATCAGACAAAAGTAGACAAAATCAGACAAAACAAAAGTAGACAAAATCTGACAAAACAAAACCAGACAAAAGTAGACAAAATCAGACAAACAAAACTAGACAAAACAAAACTAGACAAAACTAAACACAAATAGACAAAATCAGACAAAAGTAGACAAAATCAGACAAAACAAAAGTAGACAAAATCAGACGAAACAAAACTGGACAAAAGTAGGATTATTGTCTATAGGATATTTTTGATTGTCAATTAATTATTTTTTAGATCACTATAGTATTAGATGTTTTTTTGAAGACCTGTGATTTTTCTTAAAGGATAATGATTATAATATGAACATGTAAAATTACAATATAATAATCAATTCAGTAAACATTATATATCACATTATAAATATATTAAATTAAAATGCTGATGAAACAGGGGACGCAGTGGCACAGTAGGTAGTGCTGTCACCTCACAGCAAGAAGTTCGCTGGGTTGCTGGTTTGAGCCTTGGTTTGGTCAGTTGGTGTTTCTGTGTGGAGCTTGCATGTTCTCCTTGCGTTTGCGTGGGTTTTCTCCGGGTGCTTTGGTTTCCCCCAGACATGTGGTACAGGTAAATTAGGTAGGCTAAATTGTCTGTTGTGTGTGTGTGTGAGAGAAAGAGAGAGAGAACTGTGTGTGAGAGTGCAGGGAGAGAGTGAACATTTAGGTGTGTGCAGGGCAATGTACGTGTGTGTGCGTGTGTGTGTGGGGTGGGGGAGAGAGAAAGAGAGAGAGTATGCATGTGAGTGAACATGCTGAATTATCTCATGAGTGAAGGGATTTTCTGGTAAAAGGGCCTGACGATGTGAGTTCTTGTACTATAAAAACTATTGCCATCCATTAAATATCTACAAAAAACAAACAATCAAATATCAATTTCTTACAATTGTGCTAATGCTGGTACACAAGTATTTGCCATTTAAGAGGTAATCATCTTTGAAAGTTGTGATTTCCACACATAAGTTCTAAATATTCATTATATTTACTCCAAAAATATCCTAAAAGTGTCATATTTATTCTGTGACTGATCAAAAGTTGATATTTCTCAGCAAAGAGTCCATTCAGACTGCAGAAATGCATGATATGAAATCATTAGTTTTGCTTTTCTACCTTTACCATAAAGTGACAAATCAACCATTTGGTCGAGCATGTTTTTGAAACATTAATACAAACACACTGAATATTTTTCATGGCACCAAGTAACATAACTTTGTAAAGTTAGAGCTCTTAGAGGGTAATATGTCAAAAAAATATGCTTACCTTGCAAATTTTTACCAAAAACAGTTCACATGATGTCAGGACTGATTTCCTTGTTTTTGATTTTAATGTAGAAGCAATGTTGTGATGAGTGCTTTTGATTGAGTTAGAGACAACTAGTGGATTTTTTTGGCATAACATACTTCAACCAAGTGGTAGAGATGGCTCAATCAGGTTTAGTTAAGTTAGGTACTCCTCTCAATAAGATATGGTCAAAATATGCCAACCATTTGGTCGAGCAGGCAGTTAACGGAATAATATATAAATATTAATATATTTATAGATTTTAATGAAAAAAAATTCTTGTGTTGTGAAGAAAAAATCTAATTATGTGTGGAAATCATCGTCAATGCTTAGATATAGAATTGAACTGAATCGATGGCATGATAATCGTAACTGAACCAAACCGTGAGACCAGTGTAATTTCACAACCCTACTCGTTACAATTATAGACCTTTTTCTTGGCTGCTGCATGGAGGGCGCCATAGCGACCAGCGTCTTCCGGTAGAAATGTTTAGAACTTCCGTTTACAGCGTTTACAACCGGTAATTTGCGCTCCGAAAATGGGTTTCAATAGCGTTTTAGTGGATTACGGAGTGTTTTTGAGACAACTTTGAAAGGTGTGTGTTAAAGCTGTTATAATCTGTCAGATCTGTAGTTCAAGCGCGAGAGAAAAACAGTATTGTAAGCCATGTTTCTTTTCGTTCTGCTTAATCACGTGCCCCAAAAAAGGATATTTAAAATAAACAAAACAATATGATGTCTTTTGACTGCTTTCTTTAATAACTACATTACACAATACTTGTACTTTTACTTTCAGTACTTGAGTAGTAAATTTTGAAATAAACTACTTGCAATACTTAAGTACAAAAAATTTTGAATACTTTAGTACTTCAAGAGCACTTCAACTTCTACTCAAGTCACTTTTTGCTAGAGTGCCTGTACTTTTACTTAAGTCTGGGTCTCTAGTACTTTATACATCTCTGCTAAGTTGTTGCTAGTTGGTTGCTAAGGTGTTGCTAGATGGTTGCTAAGGTGTTGCTAGTTGGTTGCTTAGGTGTTGCTAGGTGGTTGCTAAGGTGTTGCCAAGCAGTTGCTAACCTGTTGCTAGGTGGTTCCTAAGGTGTTGCTAGAGTAGGCTGAAAGAGTAGGGCTGGAGTTTTCGTTGGAATGTGGAGCTGGAGGCCAAGGGAGGGGGGTGGGATTGCTTTTTTTTGCTTTTCTTAGTTGCTTTCTTTGATGGTTTGGGGAGATTTCTGTAGGATGTCCTTCCGAATCTTCGGGGTTTTACAATTCCACAACAATTAAGTGATAGAACTATCTAATGTAGCAAAGAAAGATTTTGGGATAAAAATTGGAATACACTGAAAAAGGTATAAGAATTTAGGGAGTATGTTTATCTTCACGCAGTTGATTCTGCCTGCTATTGACAAAGAGAGAAGAGACCAGCGGCGAAAATCTTGGTCAAACACCTCTTCAAATTTTTTGTCACCTGTAAACCTAAGTATTTAAAGCTTTGTAAATTGGCCTTAAATGGTAAGGAGGATAAAGGATATTCAGAGGCAGTATTATTAACAGGCATTGCTTCACTTTTAGTCAGATTTAATTTATAGCTTGAAATTTTACCGAATTCTGTTAGCAATGCAAGCACCTCTGGGATAGAGCTGGCCGGGTCAGCAATGAACACCAGAAGGTTGTCTGCATACAAGGATACTTTATGTTCAACCCCCATAGTGATGCCCAACATTGAACTGCCTCTGAGGGCAATGGCTAGAGGTTCGATAGCCAGAGCGAACAAGGGAGGTGAGAGTGGGCATCCTTGCCTTGTTCCTCTCCCAAGAGGAAAGTATTTTGAATAGTAATTGTTTGTGCATACGCAGGCTAAAGGGGAAGTATACAAAAGCTTTATCCAAGATATAAAATAATCATCTATTCCAATTTTTTTAAGAGTATAAAATAAAAAAATATCCTACTCAACTCTGTCAAAAGCCTTTTCAGCGTCCATGTATATAATTAACTCTGGAGTCTTTTTATGTGGGCTAGTGTAAAGAATGTTGAAGAGACGTCTGAGGTTATGAAAAGACTGCCTATTTTTAATGAAACCAGTTTGATCTGGGGAGATTATAGCCAGTAGTAGTGGTTCCAAGCGACATGCTAGTATCTTAGCAAATACTTTTCCATCTGCACACAGTAGAGAAATGGGACGATAATTATTACACTGAAGGGGGTCCTTATCTTTTTTATGGATTAAAGAGATAGAGGCTTGGCGTAGAGTTTGAGGAAGTATACCAGATTTGTAAGATTCATTAAACATGTTCAGAATAAGGCGTGATAGTTTCTAAAGAGGTGATGTTCTAAAAAAAATTCCGCTGGAAACCCTTCAGGACCTGGGCACTTTCCACTTTGCAAAAGGCTCAGCTTTGTCTTAACTTCATCGAGAGTGATGGGATCATCCAATTTTAAGGCCAAATCAGAATCGATAAGGGGAATATCAAGATTATTGAAAAAAACTATCAAGGTGTGATTCTTCGTTAAGGCTTTCTGAGGTGTACAAGGAGTTGTAGAAATTTATAAATTGGTTGTTAATGAGAAGTGGGTCAATTGTGGGTCCGGAGAAGTTAAATAGTTTAGGGCAGAGGACTGACATAGCTGGTGTGCTAATAGTTTACTAGGTTTGTCACCAAATTCATAGTAATTATATCGGCTTTTATGAAGCGCTTCAGTGGCCTCATTCATTGTCAGCAGGTCAAATTCAGTTTTTGTTGTAAGTAGTTTCTTAGACAAATCTAGAGTAGGTGAGGTTTCCATTCTGGATTGAAGCTCCGCTAGATATTTAAATTAAAGAAGACTTCTGTTCAGATACCCTTTTCCTCTGATGTGCTGAATAAGATAGGATTTCTCCCCTCAGAAAGGCTTTACAAGCTACCCATATAATACCAGCTGAAGTGCTAGGGGTGACATTTGTCAGCACTTGTAAGATGAGTTTCTTGGATAAAAGCTTTTTTAGGTTTAGCTGCTTCAAATGGTTGAGAACTTTATCACGTTTTATAGGTGAGTTAAGCCCTTTGACATTCCAGCTGGAAAATGTAAATACACCAGTAGGTGTGCCACTGAACACAGAAGACATTAAAAACTATTTGTCACAAAAAATTTCTCTGGCTCCCGCAGAAGAGAAAAAAAAACAAACAAAAAAAACACCTACCCTCGCCCTCCTAACCCACACACATAACTCCAACAAACGATGTAGGCAAGAACATCTACATCATACATATCTCCAACCAAAAACAGTTGCAAGCTTCCTTCTTCCTTTATACAATCCCTCCCCATGTTTTACTACACAACCTCATAGTTGTATTTATATCATCACTACATACAACAAACAAAAAATAAATAAATGGAATAAACATTATTTGAACTATGACTTATCCGTAAGCTGGTAACAAACATTGTATACAGTTTAACAAGGCTTTATCTGCAGAACACGATGATATATCATCATCCATGAAAAAGAAAAATAGGCGAGAAGAACGAGTCACCATTGTCATCAAAAAGCAATAACAGAATTGTCCGGAAAAAATAAATCACACTGCATCATGACATACAAACGTCTGTTATTGTAAATCGAATAGTCACCCAGTAGTAACTCCTTGAAGTGGCATGAGTTTTACAAGAAAAAAAAAATGCTCCAAGCAGTTTATAACTAGAGATGTGTTTATATCATATCAAAGTCCAAAGCAAAGAAGTGAACTACTATGCGTCTAAGTTCCGAATGTAGTTGTTGGTTTCATTAGCTGTTAGCAACCATAGTTTCTCACCGTTCGGTAGAGTGATGCGTAGTTTAGCTGGACAGAGAAGAGCAGGTCTGAGTCCGAACTTGTAGAGCGCCGTCATGGCATCTTTAAATTAACTGTGCAGCTTTAGGACATCTGGGCTGTAATCTTCAAAGATCCGAATCTTGTGATTTCGAAAGGTCAAAATCCCTTTTTTTGTCCGAGACTCACAAACTACGAAATTCTTCACCTGGTAAGGATGAAACCGCAGAACCACAGGATGCAGTCTCTTTCCTGGGGCAGGTTTGGGAGCAGGGATTCGGTGCGCTCTGTCCAGTTCAGGCGGTGATGCGAAAATGTGATCTCCAAAATGCTTGCTGAGATTTTTGGCTAAGAAGTTAGTTGGTCATGGTCCCTCAATTGACACAGGGAGCCCCACAATGCGAATATTCTGCCGCCAGCTGCGCCCCTCTAGGTCTGAAATTTTAGACCGTAGCCACTCGTTTTCTTTTGTGAGGCCGGAGCACGTGGCCTTTAGGTGTTCAAGATGCTGGGTCACCTCCGTGAGTCCCAATTCGAGGCAACTGATGCGCTGGTCGTGAGCCGTGACTGTGGAGTTAATATTGTCCAACTAAGTGTCCAAGCTTTCAAAAGAGGCTTTAAAATCCGCGGCAAGAGAGGCTCTGAGCTCTCGTGCAGGGCGCTGATTTCAGCTAGCGTAACACTAGAGCTAGGCAAGGATGACGCTTCACAGTCTTTTTCCACCTGTTTGCCCTTTCCTTTCGACAAGTGAGAATATAATACTACGCACTCTAAGAAAGAAAAGTAAATAGATTAAGGTTCCCAAAAAGTTCTAAAACAGCAAAGTTTGTAAAGAAGAAATGAAAAGTTAAAGGGAGCTGGTCGCACTCACGGCTATACCAAAGGCGACATAACCGGAAGTCCTCAGGTGTGATTCTAAGATCTAGTAATAAGAGCTAAAATTCATTTGGGACGGTTGTCAACTCATTTTGCACAAGCACCAGAATTGAGAACCACTGCTCTGAGGTACTCAAAATAACAAACTATCATACTCAACATGAATTGCCTTTCTAAAGTTACTTCTCTACTTCAGTATATCCCTGTAAATATTTCTCTACAATATTTAAAACAGTTTGATCATTTAGTCAATTAATTTCTCTGGAACAATAAGCACCATAGGTTGCATAGGAGTACATCGCAACAACCAGTTGATAATAAAAAGAGTTGGGGCTTCCTGAGCACTTATTTCATTAATACGCCTTCAGTCTGAGACATCTCGCACACTGGTCCATCCCTCCTGAGAGAGCTCAGTCTTGGTTTATGGTTGAACAAGCCATCCTATTTCCCCTTCCACCACTGCAATGTCAATCCGTCCATCTATTTATTCATTTCATTTTATAAATGTGTTATTTTTGAGGCTGATCTAAAAAATATTATAATTTTTACTGACAGAATTTTAGGTGCAGGCTAGGACTGTCTCTGCCATTTCCAAATAACATTGTCCTTTTGACATTTTACAAAAAGTGTTATGACCCGCTTGTTTGAGTTGCAACATAAAAGAGAGATGAGCCAACAAAATAGCCTAAATGCAAATTATTTATTATAAAATGTAGCTCAGAACAATCAATCAAAGCAACCAACAAATGTCTAGAGGTAATAATGAAGATAAAGAACTTAAGATACAATCACAACAACATGATATGTAAGTAAGTAATGCAAAACAAAACCATAAGGTTAAAGAGTCAATGAGATGGCAGGTCTTGACATGAGGACTCCTGAGAAGCAACAGCATCCTGGGGTAGCTAGCACAACAACTTTTATATACCCATTGAGGAGTAATGCAGGCATCCAATCAGGATTTACCACATACTCCAATCTGGAGTCTTGGGATCATCACAGTGTATTAATATTGTAAAACTTAATACCTGTCACTCTGCCTAAATCATAAAATATTCATCAAGTTTGTATTCTACTCAAAAAAGTATATGTAGTACACTAAAAAGAATCTTGAACCTAAAAGTAAAGAAACTTTACTAATAAAAGCTGCAACACAGGGCAATTAAATGGGCTTTCTAAACTTGAGGCCCTGGTATATTGCAAACTAACCATCCTGGAGCTCCACCTTCTTTGATAATGCAGTGTCTTCCCAGTGATTTGTTTCTCATTCTAGGAGTCAGAACAACACCAGCTACATGAATACACTGGAGAGTAGAGTACAGATGTATCTGCACTGTGGTGCTGTTTGCCAGATGTTTTTGAAACTGTTCTCTCAGCCGCCACCATTGTGTTTATGGTAAACGCAAGGAGCGCAACAAATTTACAACCCCACCTACTGCAGTGTAGGACTGCTGGAAAACAGTATACCGTCACTCAGCCTTTTCTAACATTATTCAGACATGAAACATCCTGTGAACATAAGAAAGTGTTTTGCTGCATTCATGTCATGTGTGCAACTTTTTGTCCATGTGTTTCTTAAGCTGTGCCGAATGGGCGAAACTCTGTAGACACTGATCAGATCTGTACGGTTTCTCTCCAGTATAGATCCTTTTTTGTGTTTTCAGATGTGTTAACTGAATAAACCTTTTGTCACAGTGTACTGTCTCTCCAGTGTGAGTTGTCTGGTGCAGTTTCAATTTTGGAGCTCATATATTCACACCAGTGTGGATCTTTTTGTGTTTATTAAGGTTTGCTGATCGGTTGAAACTCTTCCCACACTGAGTGCATGTGAATGGTTTCTCTCCAGTGTGGATCCTTATGTGTTGATTAAGGGATGATGATTGGCTGAAACTTCTCCCACACTGAGTGCAAGTGAATGGTTTCTCTCCAGTGTGGATCCTCATGTGTTGATTAAGGGATGATGATTGGCTGAAACCCCTCCCACACTGAGTGCAAGTGAATGGTTTCTCTCCAGTGTGGGTCTTCAAGTGTTTATTAAGGTCTGATGATTGGTTGAAACTTCTCCCACACTGAGTGCAAGTGAATGGTTTCGCTCCTGTGTGGCCCATCATGTGTTGATTAAGGGATGATAATTGGCTGAAACCTTTTCCACACAGAGTGCATGTGAATGGTTTCTCTCCAGTGTGGATCATCATGTGAATCTTAAGATTGTCTTTTCTTCCAAAACTCCTTCCACACTGAGTGCAGGTGAAACGATTCTTGTCTCTCCTTTTCAAAATACTATCAGTCTGTAAATTAGTTTTTTCCTCAATTTTGACATGATGTTCCTCCTCTTTACTCCCCTCATTCTCTTCAATTAGGTCTGAAATAAATAAATAAAACATTAGTTTTCATTAAGTCTTAAAAACTCATCAAAAGCTGAAAAGTGAAAAGACACTGGAAACATTGGCTACACACACTGTAATTTTGATGCACATTACATGCAAAATAAATCAGATCATATTTTGTTCAGTCCATTAACGTGTACACATTTAAGCAGATTCAATTCATCTTTCATGAGTTCACACTTAGCTCATGATTGATTATAAACAAGTTTGGCATTCTGTCCCTGGAGAGAGCCCTGAGCTCAAAAGGTCCTTGAGCCCTGGGCTCCCTCCCATTTGCAGGGCGAGAGGGGAGCTCTGAGCTCAGGTAGGTCTCGAGAACTCCCCCATTTTTGATAAGAGCTGATGACGGAAAATTATTGTTATAAAGATATATGCTGGATGTAAGTTTGACTGTAGTGCTAAATTTAGATTGATCAATTAAAGAGCCCATATTATGGCTTTTTGAAAATGCCCTTCCATGTAGTGTGTCACACAGCTCTAAGTGAAGTGAAATATCCAGCTAAGGCTTAAATCTGTAAGTTTACAGTGTTTAAAACTATTGATTCATCTATAAAAGAGTCGACTCATAGTGCTTCAAACGAGTCGTCTTGATAACGAGTTATTAGGTGTTTCGCGATGACGCAGCTACGAAACACAAGTAGTTGCACGCGCAAGCCCGGGAGATTTGAAACCTGCGGCCCCGCCCACTAACAGAAAAAAGTCACACACACAGAGACACACACAGACACCGGTAGAATGAAGTCACGCTGTGCAGATGGAGATTATTGACAGTTCACCCAAAGATGAAACCTTAGCATATAGCCTAGCCTTGAGCAGATCGAGAGCCTCTGGAAACTACCTGCTTACAAAGAAGACTTCATCAGTTTGTTAAAGGAAGGATCGGTAAAGACTGTCAGAACAAGGATCAGTGGATCATGAATCAGTTTCTTCCCCCATTTCACCAGTGTAAGTACATGCGATTAAAATTGTTGCCTCGTTTACTCTAGCTTGCAAATTATGCATTTAGTTGTGTTTTGTTACTTGTAACCGCGTGTGCTGTATCAGGTTAACTCTTTATATTCTCATATCGCGTGTAAAGCTACGTTGAAAACGCGACGCGTGCCGCTTTGTTTATGGATAGTCAGCTATGTGTGTGTGTGTAATGTGTGTGTGTGTGGCTCCTCTGAGGACGGTCGTTTGTGTGAGTGTCTCCTCTTAGGAGGTTGATGTGTGTGTGTGTGTGTGTGTGTGTGTGTCTCTGAATAGGGTAAAGCTCTAGGCAAAGGGTGATCAAAGGGACCCGTTTGTAAAATGAGGACCGGGGGGGGGGTGTCGCGGGTGAAATCTTAGGGTTGTAATCGCGGATGTAACTGAGGACGCGGAGGGGGAGGGAGGTGTCGCCGCCGCGCCGTCTCTATTCTGGACGCGCCGGCCCTGTGTGTGCGTGTGTGTAAAAAGAGCAAGTAGACTGCTAGGACATATCCTCGCCAGTTCTTGGACTTTTTGCTTGATAAAATAGTTAGTCGTCAGTATTTTCTAGTCCATCGTCTGTATTTACATTCACCCACTGGCAGCCAAAATCCACTATGAAGCGTGTGTACACTGTGACTACTTTTATATTGTTGATAATCTGCTGGGCATTTCACTCTGTCTCGCCCTGAAGCCTGTCAGTGTCGTCGACCAATCGCAGCAGCCTGTCATTGGTCCAATCAGCGCAGATTAGCTTCGCGCTGAGGACGGGTTTGGGTACAAATGAATCGCTGAACGATTCATATGGGAGTCGCTGGGATAACTAGGTAAAAATAAATGCATATTATAAGACCATCAAAGTGTTGTTTGACCTTGCATGCTTATTAGACTGTTGTTGGAGACCCTTACAACCTAAATATGACCCTATTTCATCTATAATATGGGCTCTTTAACTTGTAGTGCATGTTTTTGGAATGTGGGAGGAAACCGGAGAACCTGGAGGAAACCCACACAAACACGGGAAGAACATGCCAACTCTGCACAGAAATGACAGCCGGCCTGTTAAAGGACTAGAGCCGGTGACGTTCTTGCTGTGAGGCAACAGTGTTAATCACTGGGCCACTGTGCCACCCTATGAAGAGAAAGGTGGAGGAGTAGGGTTGGAAAGGGGTATTCTTCAAATCGAAGATGACTATAGTGAGAAACCTTGGCTCTTTATATTGGGTTAGGAATCGTTTGATTGGCGGATGATACGTAGCTAATGCAGAACCAGCCATGTTCAATCTTAATCACGTGATCCTCTCAAAATTAGTTTATAAATAAACTTCACTTCAAGAGTTCACACTTAGCTGATGATTGATTATAAGCAAGTTTGGCACGCTGTCCCGGGAGAGAGCCCTGAACTTAAAAGGTCCTTGAGCCCTGGGATCCCTCCTGTTTGCAGGGCGACAGGGGAGCTCTGAGCTCCGGTAGGTCTCGAGAACTCCCCAAAATGCTCTGCACGGGACAGCAACTGCGTATTTTTAAGAACCCCCTAAAAGGCAATGAAGATCAACGCAATACCTGGCTGCTGGTATAAAAAGGTGTTAAAATTGTACTTGAATAGCTTGTAGGATCAAAAACGGGGCCAGTGCGGGTATAAATGGAGAGATAAGAGTTGCTACCTGAGTGGTGTACTGACTGACGGAATATGTACAACTATATGTGCTCCCGGGGCAGTGTTAATTGCATGGACCGGGCTGGAGAGTGAGGTAAATGTAATGACTTGAAGCATGTAGGCGTGAGCTCTGTTAGAGAGGCTTACTATGGCAGTGGTGAAATGTAGCTATGAAGTTCAGCAGAGTGTCTCTGCTGCTGCACATGTGCGGTGAGTGTTAGTATCATGGAATTATTGAAGAGTAACTATGCATGCACAGAGGCATTTAAACTACTGTGGCAGAGCAGAGTAGAGTATCAGTGAAAATGAAAATTTGGAAGTGTATCAGAGGTCAGGCAGAGCGTCACTGCTGCGACAGTCGTGCAGAGGGGAATGAAGCTCAGCGGAGCGCCTCTGCTGCAGAGGTGAAATGGAAGTCAATATTGGAAGGGAAATTTGCCTTCGCAGAGACGTTTTAACTGCTTTGGCAGTGCTGGGGAGTGTATCAGTAGTGAATGGCTAAATGGAAGTGTATATGAGCTCAGCAGAGCATCACTGCTGCAGCAGTGGTGTAGAGGGCAATGAAGTTCAGCGGAGCGTCTCTGCGATTGCAGAGATGCAATGGAAGTCAGTATTGGAAGGAAAGTACACCTCTGGAGAGACGTTTTAACTGCTGTGGAAGTGCTGGGGAGTGTGTCAGTAGTAAATGACTAAATGGAAGTGTATGTGAACTCAAGCAGAGCGTTACTGTTGCGGCTGTGTTGCAGAGGGGGAATGAGACTCAGCAGAGTGACTCTGCAGCTGCAGAGGTGCATTGGTAGTCAGTGTCTGGAGTGTTATGTGTGCTCTTACGGAAATGTTATGATGGAAGTGGATAGGAGCTCAGCTAGACTGACACTGTTGCTGCAGTGGTGCAATGATTGAGTGAAAAATTAGCAGATTAGAGACTTGTGTGGAATCCCGCAGGAACATTGGTTCCGGTCAATAGTAATGTGGGTATGAGCTCAGCTAAAGCTACAACATTGGTGTAGTAGTTGTGATGAATGGTGCCATTATTAATGTGAGACGAGGAAGATACAAAAGTAAACCTCTCCTATACTGACATTCCGATACTTCAGAGCTCAACTTTATCTGAAAGTGTAAGCAAAGAGCACAACGTAACCAGCAGAGGGCACACAAGACTAATGAATGATGAAGGAGAGAGAGTTACCTTTCTCTGACCCTCATCTGCTCTTACCTTCCTCTGACCTCCTCTCCTTTGAGTGCAAACAGCTAGCGCAGCTGACCATGAAGGCCTGAGACTCTCTGTCCATGGGATGGGGAACTCCCTGGCCACAAAGCCATGATACTCTTTGGTCATGGATGCCGGTACCCTCTGTAGGCACCGGTACCTTGGGTAGCGTTTAATGGCTTAAAACTGTCTAAATAATGAGCATGTAATTGTTTGTATGTTGATTCTTGTTCTTAAATGTACCTGGGAACAACTATACATTTGTTCACATAAGACATGACCTATAAGTTTAGCTGACTATTAGAACTCTTGACTGAGTGGTCAGACCACATTATACAGTTGGTCCTTAGTGATTTATAATCTGTTCTTTAATGTAATAGGTAAGACCCAAATGGTGTATAGGTACTTGTATCTCTGAGCATAATTCAATATGTCAAGTCCTCACTGATATATGAGGTGTAATTATGTGCATGACCTGATTTTGGAAGTATAAAAGTGCAGCCATACTGATCAGATTTGCGCTTTCTGACTTCTCTATAATGAGGGTGGTTGCCCTTTATCCTCAACGGAGGACAAAGTAAGGATTTTGTTTCTGTTATTTGTCTTTTGTTTATTCTACTTTTTCACTGGATTTTATTTTATGAATAAAAGTGTATTTTATTACATTTTTTTCACTGGAGTGGACATTGACTTCATTTTCCAGAACCCATCAAGTTACCCTGTGTGGTAAAGTATGAATCTAATTTATTATTTTTTCAAAAACATTATAAAGACGATCCATTAACTAAACTCTAGCTAAGAAGTATTGCGAAGGGAGGATCCTGGTTTATCTTTGTTTAATTAGGGTAATTAAATAAAGGCAAACCAGTACATAGTGCAAAGGTTGAGTATAGCTCAGTAGAGCTTCTAGAGCATTGTTACTGCTACTATGTAATGCAATTAAATGGTGGTCAGTATGGAAGCAATATGTGTCCCTGCTAAGCCTTTGCGGTTGAATTATTGCGGGGAGTGTGATGATGGTGAAAATTTTTTATTTTTTTTTAATAAATGGAGGTAAGTGAAATTAAGAGGAAGAGAAAAAGGGGAAGATAGTAAAAGGAGTCCTATGCTAGTAGGGTGAAAATTAGGGAGAACTGCTGCTTAGAAACTCATGAGTGTTGGTGTTGGCTACCTAGAATCAGCTGGGCTTGTCTGAGGTGATATTGGCTGAGGCGAATGTATGATTTGAAGGCGTTAGAGGACCAACATCCGAGAGTTTGTATCTGTTGTTGGGAGAGGCCGTTGTGGGCTGCTGTAGAGGCTGCTCCTATCCTGAATGAGTGTGTAGAGATTGGTTCGGGGTGGGGGAAGCCTGAAATGCAGAGAACTTCTTTTAGGTGGTTTTGAAACCAAAAACGTGTTACTGGACGGTTAGCCTCGTCAGTAAAAAGGGAGGCGAGGGGGTTATGTTCTTGGGCTCTCTTGTAGTGCAGGAATGCTAAGAGGGTTTGGAATGGGTGTGTGGGCGAGGGGATGTCAAAAATGAAATTAGATTGTTCTTTGTATAGCTGATCTGTTTTGCTTTGCTTATTATTGAAAGATAGAGTTTCTTTATCCAGCAAGGTTAGATCAGATATGGTGGGGTGGATTGTGGGATTGAAATTAGATGTTATCTTTAGTTTGAAACACAAAATAAGCTAGTGTGAACATGGCATCGAGTGTGCGGGCTGTATGTGTGGAAATATGTGGAGTGTAATGGGTTGTCTGGCGTGGGGGCTGGGCGGGGGGGTGGGGGGGGTGGGGGAGTGGGTTTTTTGTATGCCATTGATAAGGAGGGTGGTTTGAGAATTTGTAATGGCACCTGAAGGAGACCCGTGTATCAATTTGTGAAAAAATTTTATCCCACTCAGGTAGCTTCGAATTGAACTAGCTTGTATATCTTTTGAAATGTGTAAATGTGCAATGAATGAGGTGATAGAGAGGAGGGAAAAGTCGGGAAAGGGTGTTTTATACAGAGAGTAAAAAGTGTTTGAAAGAGCTCCATGCAGTGAGATATGACTGGAGAGTTCTAGGGGCGACTGCTTGAAGGATTAGAGAAATAGAAGCTTCTCTGAGGTGATATAAAGGGTGGAGTCAGCAATTAATTTTTTTGCAACCTGGTACATGTTCAGCAGTTATAATGAATTGTTTTGTGGCTGCTATCCAAACGAGGCATCTTAATAAGAGCATTAGTGATGGTGAGTGCGAGCGCCCTTTATTAATGGTTTTTGATTTATTTATTTTATTTATTTCTGCTGACCACAAATGATAACTTTAAAGGACAAAGCAAATCAAAAACTTGATAGTCCCCACTGACTTCAACAGATAAAAAATGCTATGGAATTTCACTGTGGACCAAGAATGGTTTAGTTACCTGTATTGTTCAAAATATGTTTTGTGTTCATCTGAGGAGAGATTCCAGCCTCCGCCACTGAGACTGCAGCTCTGCACAAGACGTTTGGCCAGCGGAGAAATTAAAATGATCGTGCCCAACTGAGTCTGGTTTTTCTCAAGGTTTTTTTTCTTCACTTCCGCCATTAGTGAAGTTTTTTCCCTCTCCGCTGTCGCCACTAGCTTGCATGGTTCGGGATTTATAGAGCTGCACATCGTTGGATTTGCTCTTCAGTGTTTGGACTCTCAGTAGTGATTATTAAATCACACTGAACTGATCTAAACTGAACTGAACTTAAACACTACAAGCTGAACTACACTGTTCCAATTTACTATGACCTTTTATGTGAAGCTGCTTTGACACAATTTACATTGTATAAGCGCTATACAAATAAAGGTCAATTGAATTTAGAACAAGAGGAGGGTGAATTGCCGATGACAGAATTTCCAATTTTGTGTAAAATATCCTTTAATAAATCCAGTGTACTGTTTGTATGGAATGGATTTAAGTGCTGTTTTTGTTTATTTATTTTTAGATTGCTCAGGACAGGTATTTTATACCCACGCACCAAAGAAACTTTTTAAGATTTGGGGAGATGCATCACTGCGGTTTCTCTCATATTGCAAAAAAAAAAAAAAAAAAAAAAAAGAAGAAGAGAGCCTTGGATCTACCAGTTCAAACAAACATTTAATCTGGTGAGACAATCCTGCATAACAGCTCTGTTTTAATCCCAATTTGTAGCATTTCACCTTTGATATGAGGGGCTTGTTTTGAGTTTAATTATTGTGATTTCTTCTGTTCGTCATAAAGACAGCCTTGGAGAGGGTGCTTTAACAACTCAGCCAGCTATCATTTTTTACATACAGATTGTGCAGCAAGATGGTTCGGCCCTCATACCAGGAGGCAAAACAAGAATTTGTTGATTTTTTACCTCTAGGTGCATTATTTATGACAATAAATGTTGGACATTATTTAATTCATGTGTGTATACTTGTATTTCGTCAGTACTTAGAGAAGAAGGAGCAACAGAGACAGAACCCTTATGTCCTGCTGCTTGGGGATGAACTAAACTGCTCTCAGGCATTTGTTTATGTGGAAGGAGTGGCACTAAATTCATGGATTTAAAAAAGCTTAGCCAATGTATTAAAAGCTGTGTATTTTTTATTTACATATAAAGATGAATACTACTACTACTACTATTACTACTACTATAATAATAATATTAATAATACAAGTTTTTTATTATTATATAGTGGTTAAGCCACTTTTTGGCAAAAAATAACCCAACAAATTAGTTATTTTTGTAACCCAAATTGTTGGGTTAAACTTATCAACCCAATTGATTGGGTTAAAATAACCCAACAGATGGTCGGTGCCACATTATTATTAACCCAACTGTTTTAAGCGAGTATACATTTCTCACCTTACGGTGATGCTCATGCAGACATCCCAAGTCTCTTGGAAGTTCCGGGAGTATCCCGCAAATGCATAGACTCCCGGAAGCACGCAAAATGAATGATAATCTCCCAGAAATCGCGCATCTCCCACCTGGTCCTTAAACACATTGCACACCGCTCTCCACCGCATCCCTCCCAGGTCTTCAGGTATGTCGCGGCAACTCAATCCCACTGCTCTTCAGTTATGTCACACGCAACTCACCCCCACCGCTCTTCAGGTACGTCGCGCGCAACTCACCCCCACCGCTCTTCAGGTACGTCGCGCGCAACTCACCCCCACCGCTCTTCAGGTACGTCGCGCGCAACTCACCCCCACCGCTCTTCAGGTACGTTGCGCGCAACTCACCCCCACCGCTCTTCAGGTACGTCGCGCGCAACTCACCCCCACCGCTCTTCAGGTACGTTGCGCGCAACTCACCCCCACCGCTCTTCAGGTACGTTGCGCACAACTCACGGCCACCGCTCTTCAGGTATGTCGTGCACAACTCACCCCCTCAAATACGTCGCTCACTGCATTCACAACAAAAAGCATTAAAAAACCTTAAGCTACCTGACAACAATCACTTACAACTGTGACAGATTGTGTGGTTTAAGTCAAATAACTCAACCACTGATGAGCCTTTATTAGAGGACAGAGCAGCTCCTCAAACTGGTGGCCCACAGTTAGACAGGCCCCAGTCTCCTTTCTATTAGCTGCATGACAGAAAGTATATTCTAGAGTGTTTAATACAGCTCCATTAATCAAATATTACCTTTTCAGAGAATGTTTCTGTTTAATTATGACTTTGGACAGAGTTCTCAGAGCTCCAGAAGGATTACAATTTCTATAAGCCGTTTACACTAGTCAATTATCATTTGTATTGTGGCCTTAAGAAATGAATGGCAGGAAAATTAAATGCATGAATGATTACATAACATATTCAAAAATGATGTTAAAGAGAAGTAAAATTTTTCCATTACAATAAAAGGTAGGGTGGCATGTGTAATTTAATAAACTAACAAATTTTCTTATTTTTTCTTTTCTTATCCATTTCTTATCATATATTTCTTTTTTCATTGATGCAGATGTGTAATCTGTGATTAAAACCTCAGCCTCTGTAAAGTGCTTTGCCCTTTTTTCTCACCGTGACTTGAAAATGCCTTCAGGTAAGAGCCATGCAGGTTTTGGGTTAATCAACCAAGAGTTCAGGGTTTAGCAGATGGTAAGTTAACCCAGCTTTCTGGAATATACTCCCTGGTCTCTAATCGGAGCTGCTGTTAACTTGCAATTTCTAATGCTGGTGACTCGGATGAACTTGTCCTCCGCAGCAGAGGTGACTCTTGGTCTTCCAACCTGGGGCGGTCCATATGGGAGCCAGATTCTTTGTAGCGCTTGATGGTTTTTGTGACTGCACTTTGGGACACTTTCAAAGTTTTCCCAATTTTTCAGACTGACTGACCTTCATTTCTTAAAGTAATTAATGATGGCTACTCGCTTTTTCTTTACTTAGCTGCTTTTTTCTTGCCATAATACAAATTTTAACAGTCTGTTCAGTGGGACTATCAGCCGTATATCCACCTGACTTCTGCACAACACAACTGATGGTTCCAACCTCATTTATAAGGCAAGAAATCCCACTAATTAAACCTGACAGGGCACACCTGTGAAATGAAAACCATTTCAGGTGACTACCTCTTGAAGCTCATCAAAAGAATGCCTAGGCATGAATAGAAAGAGTGTGCAAAGCAGTAATTAAAGCAAAAGGTGGCTATTTTGAAGAACCTAGAACATGACACATTTTCAGTTGTTTCCCACATTTTTTTTCTTACGTATACATTTCCACATGTGTTAATTCATAGTATTAATGCCTTCAGTGTGAATCTACAATGTTCATAGTCATGAAAATAAAGAAAACTCTTTGAATGAGAAAGTGTGTCCAAACTTTTGGTCTGTACTGTACCTTGCAGAAGATTTAATTTTGGGGGTCAGAGAAAAACTAAGTTCTTTTTGTGCCTGTGGCTTTAAATGCAAATGATCAAATGCACTCGCTCTAGATTACTCGTGTTGTGTTCCCTCATTTGTATCTTCCACTGGATTTAAACATTTGTAACTTGCTTGAAAGGCCTGATTGAGACAGATTCTGCATGTTTACAGCAAGTACGCATGAGTCATGCTTGTATTTGTGAGTTTGCATTATTGTATATAAATTATGCAAATGTTTCCCAGTACTGAGTTGCAGCTGGAAGGGCAACTGTGGTTTAAAACATATGCTGGATAAGTTGGTGGTTTATTCCGCTGTGGTGACCCCTGAGGAATAAAGGGACTAAGCCAAAGGAAAATGAATAAATGAACTTATGTAAATGCTTAATGCCATGTTTGCTGTAAACTGGAGTGATGAGGACGGCAAGATGACATACTTTGCTACTTTGTTTTCATTCATTTTTACTTTTGTCTTTGTTTTCTTGCCTTTGTGCATGTCCTGAGGCTTAGCTGAAGACCTACGTGATGACATTTTATTTACCTGATAAGATGCAGAAATGCCATTTAAAAAAGTGACCTGCTGAACCAGAGTACAATGACAAACAGCGACAACTGTCAAACATGTTATAGTAACCTGATCTCATATGCTATTGTTTTAGCACTTCCAGTTCAGTTGACAATTGGAGAAATTACCAGGAGTTATAAACGGCAGAGAACGGTCACACTACTTGCTCTACAAACAAGTGTGTTCATGACTATACATACCTAGAAAAATAAAAAAATGTGAAAATTTGACTTTGCAACATCAAGCAGCATTAGGCATGGTGATCAGGTTAAATCATTCAAATTAATCATTGACTTCTGCTGTCTTCATTTGTTTCTTTACTATTTAAAACTGCATTTTTAGATATTATTTCTGCTGGAGATACTGTCCTAAAAAAAACTTAGATATACCTTAGATATACAAGGTTTTAAAACCTTTCCTTTTCCAAACTGTGGTATACCTTGAAAACTGTTATCGTCTCATGCCTAAGCAGCATAACACTGTATTTTGGATCCAAAAATTAATTATTAAAAAAATAAAATTCAGGAAAAAAGATTCCAATGGCAACGCCTGCTGGTACATGAAGAATATGGTCAATACTGACAAACTTTACACTCAAATGTTTGCATATCATCAGCATGCTGTAATCCATTTCTTAAACAGCAAAAGTCATTTAGACTAGTTTGTTGGCCAGTTGTAGTCAGTGCAATGCTAAACGTTATTGTTCCACTATAATTTGTTTTGTTTCACGTCGTCCTACAGCAACATCATATAGTTTAGAATACTGTACAATGTTTTATAATAATTAATTACTTTAGTGTCCATTTCATTCAGCATATTTAAAATTGGGGGCATCCACGTTTTCTGACATACTTTAAACCAGGTTTCTGCAGGTTTCACCAAGTAAAATGCAAGAATTTTATGACATTTTCAAGACAATTATGAATGAAATTTTAGACTCATAAAAGGGAAAGGAAGTTTTCAAATGCCCCAGATGGAAAAGATTTTTATTTGCCCTATCAAAAAAATATTGTGATTTAATACATTTAATAATACAATAATAAATGAATGATAAAAAATTACAATATTTTAGATATTTCTTAGCAAAGGATTTAAAATATTGTATAAAAAACTTGTATCCATACACTTTTCCAAACATAAACTTTCTTTGAAAAATTTAATTAAAATAAATGAACAAATGTTTTAAAAGTTAAAAGACTTTTTAAGGCCTAAAATTTAGATTTTGGAATTTAAGACATTTTAAGACCCCACTGAAACCCTGTTTAAATACAATAGCCCTGGTAATTAGTTATTATAATAATGATGTAATTCTAACTCAGATACTATCTGTGAGAACTAGTAACAACTACTAGAAACAAGTTTAAACCCATAAAGAAGTTGATAAAAAAGGGAATTGTGATCAACGTGACATATGCAAATGGAAAGTACTAAGCCAACACTATCACTGTAATAGCAGATATCTTCTGTGAGAATACTGTAGGTCAAATATTGTCAGCTCAGTTAAACTTTTTTTATTTATTGTTTTTATTTATTTTATTTAGCGCCAGTGCTCAAGGACGCTTAACAAACAGTAGAAGATCAAAAAAAGCAATAACCTTAAGAAGGTAGAGAAAATGGGAGACTAATAATACATAAAAATAATGACTAAAGACATGAGAACAAGTAACAGGAAAGAAGCTCATTCCTGTCTTTCAATGAGTGCTTATGTGCATTTAGGAGAACTAGGCAGCACACTCAGGGCTGCAAGATGGATTTAATTTAGTATTCTTCTTATTAAAATATATCTGAATGAGGATCTCATGACTGAGTTTGTCTTTTAGAATGAAAACCAACCTGTTTGTTCCTGCAGATCTTCCTGTTTGACTCTGAATGTTTCTTCAATCTTCACATCTTCACTCTCCTCTTTAATAAACGCCATCTTTATAACAGTGTGGAGATCAGTCGCTTCAGCAGGAGTTTTTCTCTATGTTTGGACACTTTATCCTGTTTAAAATGAACAAAACAAAAAAAATGTTAAATGAATAAAACAATGAACAGAAAAAAATAACTTCTCTTCAACACTTGCTTCAACAGTTTCTTTATATGAGAGTAATTAACAAAAAGAAATCCAGTAAGTTCAAGCAAGAAACAATAGCTACAAATGAGCTGATTAAAACTAGTATTACTCCATTTCTTATATATATATATAGTGATGTATACTTAGAATGGAATGACATTAGGCTATTTAATAAATTAAACCTTCATTAAAACACTTATTACACACATTTCTGTTCAAACAATAGCCCTCATTACTGTGAGTAAAATAGTACTACGTTGTAAAAAGGGTTAAAATATTATTTTCAACAACAGGTACATAATTTAGCATAGGATGAAAAAACCTGAAACTTTAATCAATCAGTTTATATATGTGTAAAAGTTTTAAAAACAAACCTTTCTTCAGTTGAATCAAAGCATGGAATCACAGTGGAGGAGCGGCGCAGCTTTATGACGTCACACCGCCACGCCAAAATAAAAGTCTTTTTTTAAGCTTTTTTGCCACTTACTTTTAGTCATGACTTATTGATAAAATTTTTCCCTCGTTTTCCACTTTCCACTATATCTGCTCTCTCGCACACACACACACACACACACACACACACACACACACACACACACACACACACACACAGATATTCAGTATTTGAAGCTGATCAAAAACTTTTAACATTTTTAAGACAATTTTGAAAAACATTTTTAATCCACTCTATGATGACTTGCATGTCTAAAAACACATTAATTCCTATTAATATGAGTCCAAATCTCCTCCTCGTAATTGTGACCTCTTCCTTCCTATTTTCACAACTTCCTATCTAAGGTTTATTTTTTCAAATAATATCTGTAATATAATATATAACTTTATTTTACCTTTACCTTTACTTAAAGAAGCATATAAGGGGGTAGTTCACACAAAAATTACAATTCAGCCAGAGCGGCCCACTGCATATAATAAAAATGCTACCCATCATCATGCCCTTGAATATGTTTACATAAGCACAAAAGCCATACACACAAGTCTTCACACAAGTAATCAACATTTTGTTCCAGTTCCTGCCTGACTGCTTGAATCCATAAGTGATTCTTTTCAATTTACACACCAGTTTCTCTTTTCTTTCTGATTTTACCTCAAAATTAGGCCCAGACAGAATCTGCGGACATTTTTTTGCAATTTCTGTTGAGAATCTTAACTAAAAACTTAACACATGAAATGAAAGATAATAGTTTATGTGTGTGTGTGTGTGTGTGTGACATTGATGACGTTCACATTGTAACACAAAACATAAAATAACAGTCAAAATGCATGAGTAGTTTTGGGTTAATAAAATAAAAATGTTTTAAAGCACCAAATCATTAGAGTGATTTCATGTAGGACACAAATGCATCAAATGCAGCTTTCACATCATTGGGATAAATTATATTTTAACATATTCAAATGGAAAGGTTAACATATTAAAAAGGAATAATTATTTACAAGGTTACTTTTATATCTGCATCTTTATAAAATAAAGCAGTCGTCCCGAACCTTTGAAAAATAGTCCATGTTGTCTTTATATTTTTAGATAGCTTCATTTATTACTGACTTTATGCGTTCAAAATATGTAATTATGCAGTTGAAGTAATATTGTGCTACTTTTGCTACATAGTAGATGTGAACTAGTTTTGTTTTGTGTTAAAGCCACGATGGCCATCCATGTTCATAACCACACTACTTTGTATGAGTGCATTATTGGGACCTTATAGGCACATTTTGTGCCTGGACTCAACTTAGTATTAGTGAGACCTAACTATTTTGTTAATTACTAAATACCCACAGAGCATGCTCATAGGGCATACTTCTGACCCAGATTCTGTGCCTGAGTATACCTATACTTTGCCCAGTGTGGCCATATACACATCTTATTTGACGGAATGCAAACTGGCATCGAGATCCTAAAGTGCAGTTTTCCATGCGTTGGCATCTTGTTGAAGGCATATAAAAGATCCATGACAAATGATTGGCAAAATGGCCCAGTGGCCTAATGGACAATGCATCAGCCTCCGGGGCTCGGGATTGTAGGTTCAAGTCCTATCTGGGTTGTCTTTGAAGGTCTCACTTCAATATGGGAGCAATGTTTGGTGGATGAAACATGGTAGCTGTGAAAACCTTCTTGAGATGGTTTGCATGTCATTAACTTCCTGCATTGCCAAGCATATTACCTGTTATGACTAAAAGAGTAACGAGATACCTAACGCGAAAGGCCATTTTGAATCCTGCATGGTGCCTACAGAGAAGAGACTGTGTACAAACACAAAAGATCCATAAACAAATCTAAGAACCGAATCATTGCCGCTCCTTTTTTTGTCTGTATAATTGTACATGTTAGACTGATTTAGATCAGAACTCCACTAAATGTTCATTAACTAAAGTCCCAGCAAAAGCACTACAGATAGCACAGCTCTGCAGCTTTGTCTATGACAGGCACAGGGCTCGTCCGGGATTTGAACCCAGGACCTCTCGCACCCGAAGCGAGAATCATACCCCTAGACCAACGAGCCCTGTAGAAACAGTCTGCAGTGCCACAAAAAATTCTGTGAGACTGATCCAATTTACTCTTTGTTCATGTTGTTTTTGTTACGTGTGTCAGCAACTCCCTGGAGGCATATTACAGTTCACAGGCAGTGAAAAACAGCCCAGTGGAGTAATGGATACACCAGCCTTCGAAGCTGGGGATTGTGGGTTTAAGGTACCAACTAGGTTGTCTATGATTCAGTTCCTTTTAAGTTGGCTGTGCAAGACAATCCAGTGTGACCTTTAAAACGCTAGGTTCAAACCCTTAGGTCAAAAAAACATGACAAAGGAAAACTCCTCAGAGAAGCTGTTTTGTCATTAGGTGTACACACCAGATAGCTGAATGCAATATGGCATAGGGATCCTAAAGTACTGTTTTCTGAGTTACAAGAACTTCCTCAGCCATACAACAGATATGACAACTGCTAGTATTGACCCAGTGGCCTAATGGATAAGGCATCAGCCTTCGAAGCTGGGGTTTGTGGATTCAAGTCCCATCTGGGTTGTGTTTCTTTATTTACATTTAAGTTTTGTGAAACAATTCCGACTTGTTTTCTCAAAACTTTGGCGTGATGATCTGAGGACAATAGTTAGCTTCGAATTCTCAGACTTGCTGCGCACTTCAAATAAGATTCATCCAATCTTGCTTCAATCTCACTGTCACGTTACAAACTTAAAAGGTTCCGCTAATCTTTGGCAATGGAGATCTTGACTTCAAGTACTCCGTGTCTTTCAACTAATGGTCTCATGTTAGGTGGATGATGATGAAACGCAAACAAGAAAATAGCTGCAGAAAGGTTGTGATTTCAAGTTAATGAGAGTGGCCTTGTCTGGAATTTGAAACTCAAGACCTGTCACACCATACGCGAGAACCATACCCCGGGACCAATGAGACACGAAAGTGTATGATTGCACAAAGAAAATGTTTGTCCATTAGTTGCACACATTTTATTTGACGGAATGCAAACTGGCATCGAGATCCTAAAGTGCAGTTTTCCATGCGTTGGCATCTTGTTGAAGGCATACAAAAGATCCATGACAAATGATTGGCGAAATGACCCCGTGGCCTAATGGATAAGCCATCAGCCTCCGGGGCTTGGGATTGTGGGTTCAAGTCCCACCTGTGTTGTTTTTGAAGGTCTCACTTCAATATGTTAGCAATGTTTGTGGATGAAACACGCTAGCTGTGGAAAACCTTCTTGAGATGTGTTTGCATGTCATTAAAACGGTGCTTACATATAAAGCTGGTGGGTTGTTTGAGATCCATAAACAAATCTAAGAACCGAATCATTACCGCTCCTTTTTTTGTCTGAATAAGTGTACATGTTAGACTGATTGAGATCAGAAGTCCACTAAATGTTCATTAACTAACGTCACAGCAAAAGCTGCTACAGTTAACATAGAAACACCATTGACAGCACCGCTGCTTTTTCTATGACAGGCAAAGGGCTCGTCCGGGATTTGAACCCAGGACCTCTCGCACCCTAAGCGAGAATCATACCCCTAGACCAACGAGCCCTGTAGAAGCAGTCTGCAGTGCCACAAAAAATTCTGTGAGACTGATCCAATCTACTCTTTGTTCATGTTGTTTTTTTACGTGTGTCAGCAACTCCCTGGAGGCAAATTACAGTTCACAGGCAGTGAAAAACAGCCCAGTGGAGTAATGGATACGGCACCAGCCTTCGAAGCTGGGGATTGTGGGTTTAAGGTAGCAACTGGGTTATCTTTGATGCAGTTCCTTTTAAGTTGGCTGTGCAAGACAATCCAGTGTGACCTTTAAAAAGCTAGGTTCAAACCCTTAGTTCAAAAAGACATGACAAAGGAAAACTCCTCAGAGAAGCTGTTTTGTCATTAGGTGTACACACCAGATCGTCTGAATGCAATATGGCATAGGGATCCTAAAGTACTGTTTTCTGAGTTACAAGAACTTCCCCAGCCATACAACAGATATGACAATTGCTAGTATTGACCCAGTGACCTAATGGATAAGGCATCAGCCTTCAAAGCTGGGGACTGTGGATTCAAGTCCCATCTGGGTTGTTTTTCTTGGGTTACATTTAAGTTTTGTGAAACAATTCCGACTTGTTTTCTCAAAACTTAGGCGTGATGATCTGAGGACAATAGTTAGCTTCGAATTCTCAGACTTGCTGCACACTTAAAATAAGATTCATCCAATCTTGCTTGAATCTCACTGTCACGTTACAAACTTAAAAGGTTCCGATAATCTTTGGCAATGGAGATCTTGACTTCAAGTACTCCGTGTCTTTCAACTAATGGTCTCATGTTAGGTGGATGATGATGAAACGCAAACAAGAAAATAGCTGCAGAAAGGTTGTGATTTCAAGTTAATGAGAGTGGCCTTGTCTGGAATTTGAAACTCAAGACCAGTCACACCATACGCGAGAACCATACCCCGGGACCAATGAGACACGAAAGTGTATGATTGCACAAAGAAAATGTTTGTCCATTAGTTGCACACAATTTATTTGACGGAATGCAAACTGGCATCGAGATCCTAAAGTGCAGTTTTCCATGCGTTGGCATCTTGTTGAAGGCATACAAAAGATCCATGACAAATGATTGGCGAAATGACCCAGTGGCCTAATGGATAAGCCATCAGCCTCCGGGGCTTGGGATTGTGGGTTCAAGTCTCATCTGGGTTGTCTTTGAAGGTCTCACTTCAATATGTTAGCAATGTTTGGTGGATGAAACACGGTAGCTGTGAAAACCTTCTTGAGATGTGTTTGCATGTCATTAAAACGGTGCTTACATATAAAGCTGGTGGGTTGTTTGAGATCCATAAAGAAATCTAAGAACCGAATCATTACCGCTCCTTTTTTTGTCTGAATAAGTGTACATGTTAGACTGATTGAGATCAGAAGTCCACTAAATGTTCATTAACTAACGTCACAGCAAAAGCTGCTACAATTAACATAGAAACACCATAGACAGCACAGCACCGCTGCTTTTTCTATGACAGGCAAAGGGCTCGTGCGGGATTTGAACCCAGGACTTCTCACACCCTAAGCGAGAACCATACCCCTAGACCAACGAGCCCTGTAGAAGCAGTCTGCAGTGCCACAAAAAATTCTGTGAGACTGATCCAATCTACTCTTTGTTCATGTTGTTTTTGTTACGTGTGTGAGCAACTCCCTGAAGGCAAATTACAGTTCACAGGCAGTGAAAAACAGCCCAGTGGAGTAATGGATACGGCACCAGCCTTCGAAGCTGGGGATTGTGGGTTTAAGGTAGCAACTGGGTTATCTTTGATGCAGTTCCTTTTAAGTTGGCTGTGCAAGACAATCCAGTGTGACCTTTAAAACGCTAGATTCAAACCCTTAGGTCAAAAAGACATGACAAAGGAAAACTCCTCAGAGAAGCTGTTTTGTCATTAGGTGTACACACCAGATCGTCTGAATGCAATATGGCATAGGGATCCTAAAGTACTGTTTTCTGAGTTACAAGAACTTCCTGAGCCATACAACAGATATGACAATTGCTAGTATTGACCCAGTGACCTAATGGATAAGGCATCAGCCTTCGAAGCTGGGGATTGTGGAATCAAGTCCCATCTGGGTTGTTTTTCTTGGGTTACATTTAAGTTTTGTGAAACAATTCCGACTTGTTTTCTCAAAACTTAGGCGTGATGATCTGAGGACAATAGTTAGCTTCGAATTCTCAGACTTGCTGCACACTTCAAATAAGATTCATCCAATCTTGCTTCAATCTCACTGTCACATTACAAACTTAAAAGGTTCCGCTAATCTTTGGCAATGGAGATCTTGACTTCAAGTACTCCGTGTCTTTCAACTAATGGTCTCATGTTAGGTGGATGATGATGAAACACAAACAAGAAAATAGCTGCAGAAAGGTTGTGATTTCAAGTTAATGAGAGTGGCCTTGTCTGGAATTTGAAACTCAAGACCAGTCACAACATACATGAGAACCATACCCCAGGACCAATGAGACACGAATGTGTATGATTGCACAAAGAAAATGTTTGTCCATTAGTTGCACACATCTTATTTGACAGAAGGCAAAGTGGCATATAGATCCTAAAGTGCAGTTTTCCATGCATTGGCATCTTGTTGAAAGTATACAAGAGATCCATGACAAAAGATTGGTGACATGGTCCAGTGGCCTAAT
Source organism: Danio aesculapii (assembly GCF_903798145.1). Classification (NCBI taxonomy): domain Eukaryota; kingdom Metazoa; phylum Chordata; class Actinopteri; order Cypriniformes; family Danionidae; genus Danio; species Danio aesculapii. The sequence continues at coordinate 14,377,935 of NC_079438.1, read as the reverse complement.
GGATAAGGCATCAGCCTCCGTAGCTGGGGATTGTGGGTTCAAGTCCCACCTGGGTCATCTTTGAAGGTCTCACTTCAAGTTGGGAGCAATGTTTGGTGGATGAAAGACAGTACCTTCTTGAGATGTGTTTGCATGTTAATAGGCTTGTTTGAGGTGTGCCTCACCTTGTCTGCAGTAAGAAGAGGGCTCAAATAATACACCAGAAGTTGGACGCTTCCCAAATCTTGCTATTTTGCTGCCTGGAAATGTCACCAGTGGCAGAGATTGCGTTCGCATTTATTATCGCGGAAGACCTCATGAAAAAATAGTATAGTAATATAGTTAATATTATAGTAAATATTACAGCGTTTTTGAACATGTTTTTTCAGTATTGGGTTATGTTTATAGTTGTTGTGATACCAGAGCAACTTTAGAATTTAAACAGGCTATTTTTATAATATGGTTCAAAAACACTATAGTATTCCTATAACTCATTATAGTATTTTTTATTGTGGGAGTGGATGCAATTGAAATATCAATATTTTTACAAAAAAAAGATGGTCATAATCACAGAAGATGAACAGCTCATTACTTAAAAGGGCGTATTTAAAATATAAATCTGTATATTCATCAAATGTTTAAAGAATGACAAAATAAACAGCTTATACAGCAAGAAAGCTTTCACGAAATCTCATTTGGCTACATTATAAATTAAGTAGCTATAGCAAGATGCTTTTGAGTGACAAGTCATGACAAATGTTTGTTTGACATAAAGAAATTCTTTAGGGGTTTATTATATTGACATGCTTATTAGGCCTATCTGCTTTTACTGCAGCCAGACTAAAATAAATAGCCTAAGAAGGTTTCTCCAGAATAAAAACTATTAGACTCTAGGAAACACTGTTCTTGGTCTATTAAACATGACTTTTGATTTGTTTGTATACATTTTAACAACATGTTATTTTTAATAGAAAGGAAATATTTTTAGTTTAAAAATTAAAATTAAGTATATAAAATATCTAAAATGACATACAAAGTCACAAGTGACTCATGGGTATTTAATTACTGTACAGCATTACATTACATGTCTATACGCACAGGCCTGTGTGTTTCCATTCATCATATTAATTTACTCGCCGACCGACTGTTGGCATCGAGCATCGAGTGGTCTCGCCACTAACTGAGAGACCCAGCGCAGTGAGCGCACCATGGGCGTTGCTTGGCCTGTTTTAGGGGGGGCTGTAGCCCCCCTATATTTCTACTCAGGATTCAGCTCCTCCCTGTCTTGTTATTCATTTGATCAGCAAACCACAGCCATGGACAGCGAGAGAACGAGGTGTGTGATGAATTGATAAATTGTTATAATATCTGCTTATTTGCAGTTCTTTGATATAGATACACTTGTATCACCCGTATCCTCCAATGTCACGGAAAAGCTGTCGGGTTTTCTCAGCGTTCACCTCATCAGCACAGCTGTTTCCTCCAGGGAAAAATGTAACTCTTTATGAACATTTCGCTATTTTTATTTCAAAATGAACTACCAATATTAAACACTTTACAGTTCGTGTAACATTAACTATACATTCTTTCACAGAAAGGATTAAACAGAGTGACAGAACCACTTAGAGAATGTACCCATTGTAACTATCACTGAGTCACTGACAGAGACAGAAACATCAAGTGTTGTCTAGTATTAAAAAATACTTCTTATTCATTATTATCATTCAGATCGTGAAATATGTGAATTAGCCTGTAAGTTTAAAAATATATATTTATATGCATGTCATTTAATTAGAAAAGTGGCAGTTTATTTATTTAATACATGAAAACAAAAAATGCACTTAAATATAGAAAGTGGTTTTTACTACAGTAAACTGGTGGGTTGAGCCTATTTGGCTTATTCAGAACTCAAACGGCTATGCCTGTCTATGTAATAAGTGGAATACTAGTATACAACCCATATTAAACAAACATTAAGTGTATTACTATTAAATTACTACTTATAAATGTAATATTATATATATATATATATATATATATATATATATATATATATATATATATATATATATATATATATATATACAGAGGCATAGATTTAGGGTGGACGGAGGGGATGTGTCCCCACCAATGTCCTTCAACCATTGAAATGTCCCCACCAATAATTTAATCCACAAAAAAAAAAAAAAAAAAAAAATGGCGCTGTCAACATATAACCTAGACATGCAGAAAGGGTTCAGTCACGTTCACTCCTCCCGCCCCAAAAGACATATGGGCATTTTGATTGGCTGTGCCTTTCCCTTAAAAACAATAAACACCGGTGGAGGTTTAAAATGTGCTTATTAAACAATTATAGGTGACCTAATGAATATATATTAATAATCATGACCTAATGTACAGTTTCTGGCTGCATGAAACCAGGCAGCCATCGCCGATTGGGCCAAATGCTTAACATTTATTATTATTATTTTTATTATTACTATTATTATTATCCTCATCATCATAATATCACATCTAGCAAGAGATAAAAACTGCCTGCATGTAAAAACAGTACACATTTAAAAAAAAAAAAACTGACCGGCCCACATTTAAAAAACAGTCCGGCCCTTGCCAGATGGCCAGTCCGCCCCTGGCAGGAACTATCATTCATTTTCTTTTCGGCTTAGTCCCTTTATTAATCCGGAGTCACCACAGTGGAATGAACCAGCAACTTATCCAGCACATGTTTTACGCAGCGGATGCCCTTCCAGCCACAACCCCTCTCTGGGAAACACCCATACACACTCACCCACACTCATACACTACAGACAATTTAGCCTACCCAATTCACCTGTACCACATGTCTTTGGACTGTGGGGGAAACCAGAGCACCCGGAGGAAACCCACGCTACGCAGGGAGAACATGCAAACTCCACACAGAAACGGCAAATGACCCAGCCGAGGCTCAAACCAGCAACCTTCTTGCTGTGAGGCGACAGCCACCACTGCGTCGCCCCTGGCGAAAATTAATACTGCTTTATTAATTATTTATTTATTACATAATTTAAATTGATTATTCAACAGTATACACTACAGCTGCTTTTCACTGGCACACCCACCACATTCTTACGAACATATTTTATTTATATTTGGTTATTAGCCAAAGTCATTGACTTGAATATAATAAACCATGTATAATATAAATACTACCTGTCATCTAAATTCTTATCTTTATATAAAATCTTAAAAACTTTATATAAAACTAAAAAATACAATAAAACGTTCATGCACAAAAAAGCAAATACAGAAAAAAAAAAAAGTTTTAAATGCATTTAATATGTTTCAAGAGCTGTGAAGCGAGCGCTTTCGCCTGGTCACACCAACACAATCTCATGGCAATTCGTAACTTTTTGACTTAGTGGCTAATTCGTATGAATTCGTACGATCTAATTCATACAATTTAGTACGATTTGCTCATCCCCCAATGACGGTTGGGTTTAGGGGCGGGGTTGGGTGCCACGCCTCCTTTTTAAAATCGTACAATTTCGTACGACTGAACTCATACGAATTCGTACGAATTAGCCACTAAACTGACAAAACGTAAAATACTTACGTTTTCTTGTGAGATCAGGCTGGGTCACACACACATGCATACAAAAACATGCATATAAAAAATGTGTTCTATGTCCTCAGACAAATGTTTATGTTTTTATATGACGTGGTGAAATGTAAAAATGAAATTTTAAATGTAGAGCTTTATGTTCGTAAGAATGTGGTGGGCCACTGGTTTCTCCCCAACCGTTTGTAAAGCGGCGTTGCAATGACAGAAAAGAAGGTAGCCTAGTTTCTGATGATTTCACTCTCTTGACAAATCTAAGCTTGTTACTAATAATAATAACATTATTCAAACGGAATCATTTGCCGGCTGTTGCTTCGGCGGGACTATAATCTGATGTAAGAGAAGTCTTCTTTCACTACAGTATTGTTCTTAAACAGAAAGCATTTTACAGGTAACTTTATTCTAAATCTTGGACCTTATTTCTGAAATAAAAATGAGCAATAAAAAGGTGTGAAGCACCAGAAGCGGACTATATTAAAGTCATTTGAATATATTTTGGCCATTGTTGATTTACAGGAATTTTCAAATGTATTTTATTTTAACCAAAGAGGCTAGAAAAAGAATTAATTATTATTGTATTATTATTATTATTATTATTATTATGTTTAAACTATTATTTTTTATTGAAATGGCCAAATTGTTACTGAGGACTGTTGAATGTGCAGTTTTTTGTCTAATAAATGATAGTAGGCTACAGTTTTTTTTACTGTAAAACTTTAACAGATTGCTATTTTTTCCTAATGATGTAATGAATTTGTAATTTACAAATTAGTCTTGTTTTAATTTTTTTAAATACAAATTTTAGGAAATATTTAATAACACGTACTGTATGAGAACTACCTGTTAGTCAATGGAAAAGCAGTCGTTCCTTGCGCCACCTGGTGGCTATTGCGTAAAGCACAGAAATGTTTTATTTTTTAATGAAAAGGCCATAGTACTGCGCGTGACTGCGGTTGACCAATTGCAATTTTGCGCGTGCAGAAACGCGCGTTCTCAGTAGCCATATCTGTACTGAAGTGGAACTGAACTGAATCTGTACCGTTTTCTGCTCACAATGAAGGCAGAAATGGTCCAGATGACACTTCTAACCAAATATTACAACCAAATATTTCAGAGGAACTTCAGAGTTGAATGAATGAATGAATAAAAATAAATAACTCAAATGTAACAAAATGTATTACTTGCGATAAAAGGTAACTAAGTAATGCACCTACTGACTTTTTAGGGGAATAACTCAATATTGTAATGCATTACTTTTAAAAGTGACTTTCTCCAACACTGCATGTTAGGATACTTAAATTTAATTAAATTCAGGTTGAACATATAACACCTGATATTAGAACTGAAATATTAAACAGGCACTGTTCTATGGAGGACCAAGAGCATTATTTAAAAATAAAGTAAATGATCAAATGATCAATTTTCAATAATTGAAGCAGAAAATTATTTAAATGAATCATATAGGCAGTTAAACTATTGATTAAAAAAAATTTATGGATAAATTAATATACAATTTTAAAAGTTTATTTATTTCACGTTTTAAATGTTGGTTATTCAAATAATAAAAAGTGCATCAATAAGAAATCGGCTTTAAATGGACAAGGCATATTTAAATGGATTTAATTTGTGTTTTTAAAATATATTATTATATCAATAATATATTATTATATCAATAAAAGATTACATTTAAAAATATCATTTAAATTTGTAAATATACTTATTTAAAACTGTTTATTTAATTCATGTTTTCTTATGATAATTAATCAAAGAATAAAAAAGCATATTAAATATATATAAAATACACATATTATATAGCTTTAAAAAAAAACATTTGCCAAAAGCATTTTTTAAAGAATTTAAGGTAATTTCTTAATAAAATACTTTTTATTGTTTGATTAATCAATGTTTTAAAACAAATTGTATTTATTTAAACATTTAAATGTGATGTATTTATGTAAATTTTTATGTAAAAAAATTTTCATTGATAAAATGATTTTTCAGTGTCACTCCTGGTCCTTCATACTGATCATTAACCAGGCATTTCATTTTTATATAGACTTGTCTTATCGCCATTCTCCCATTTATAAATTTAATTTAAACGATAAAATTCTGTATGATCATCATGGTTTAACTCATCAAGCATAAAAACAGATGTCACAGATTTGTGAAAATACAAATTTCATGAAGCTTGGTCTCCTAAACATCAGGTCACTAGCACCTAAAGCACTTATCATAAATGAATTAATAACAGATAACAATCTTAATGCACTCTGTCTCACTGAAACCTGGCTGAAACAAAATGACTATATTAGTTTAAATGAAGCAACTCCTCCAGGATTCCTATATAAACATGAGGCTCGTCAAACTGGTCGTGGTGGTGGAGTCGCGTCAATCTTTAGTGATATTCTTAATGTTAATCAGAGAAACGGACTTACGTTTAGCTCCTTTGAACGTAATGGTGTTTTTAAGTCAACTGGAACAAGTAACTTGGCCGACCTAGGCACTAGACAACAAACTTCTGTTAAATCCTGATGTCATCTTGTAACGCCAGAGAGCACGTGGCCCAGGATCATTGCCCGGCACACGTGTTAGCAGTTGCAAGGCAGCAAAAGCCTTGGTTCGTCCCTGGGTGGGCTCAAACCACCAACCTTTCGATTAACAGCCGAACACGCTAACCGATTGCGCCACAGAGACTCAGACACCAAACCAACTGTAGTAGAAATGCTGAACTTTGTCTCACTTGGTCTGCTAGATGAATCCAAATGAAAGCTGCCGAAAAGAGAGAGAGAAAGGTAACAGAAACACCCAACGTGGGGCTCAAACCCACGTCACTGAGATTAAGCGTCTCATGCTCTCCCACCTGAGCTAGCCGGGCTTGTGAGACACTCATTCTAGGCACTGTTTTGATCAATACCTTCACTACCTGTGTAAAGTTTGATGCTGATTTTAAGTCAACTGGAACAAGTACCTTGGCCTACCTAGGCACTGGACAACAAACTTCTGCTAAATCCTGATGTCATCTTGTAACGCCAGACAGCACGTGGCCCAGGATCATTGCCTGGCGCACGTGTTAGCAGTTGCAAGGCAGCAAAAGCCTTGGTTCGTCCCTGGGTGGGCTCAAAGCAACAACCTTTCAGTTAACAGCTGAACTCGCTAACCGATTGCGCCACAGAGACTTAGAGAGCATTGCAACTGTAGTAGAAATGCTGAACTTTGTCTCAATAGGTATGCTCGAAGAATCCAAATGAAAGCTGCCGTAAAGAGAGAGAGTGAAAAGTAACAGAAACGCCCAACATGGGGCTCGAACCCACGACCCTGAGATTAAGAGTCTCATGCTCTACCGACTGAGCTAGCCGGGCTTCTGATACATTCATTCTAAGTAAACTGGCATAAGTAACTTGGCCGATCCAGGCACTAGACAACAAACTTCTGCTAAATCCTGATGTCATCTTGTAACGCCAGACAGCTCGTGGCCCAGGATCATTGCCCGGTGCACGTGTTAGCAGTTGCAAGGCAGCAAAAGCCTTCGTTCGTCCCTGGATGGGCTCAAAGCAACAACCTTTCGGTTAACAGCCGAACGCGCTAACCGATTGTGACACAGAGACTCAGACTAACCATACCAACTGTGGTAGAAATGCTGAACTTTGTCTCACTTGGTCTGCTGGATGAACCCAAATGAAAGCTGCCAAAAAGAGAGAGAGAAAGGTAACAGAAACACCCAATGTGGGGCTCAAACCCACGTCACTGAGATTAAGTGTCTCATGCTCTCTCACCTGAGCTAGCCGGGCTTGTGAGAAACTCATTCTAGGCACTGTTTTGATCAATACCTTCACTACCTGTGTAAAGTTTGATGCTGATTTTAAGTCAACTGGAACAAGTAACTTGGCCGACCTAGGCACTGGACAACAAACTTCTGTTAAATCCTGATGTCATCTTGTAACGCCAGACAGCACGTGGCCCAGGATCATTGCCCGGCACACGTGTTAGCAGTTGCAAGGCAGCAAAAGCTTTGGTTCGTCCCTGGGTGGGCTCGAACCAGCAACCTTTCGGTTAACAGCCGAACGCGCTAACCGATTGCGCCACAGAGACTCAGACACCAACCAACGGTAGTAGAAACGCTGAACTTTGTCTCACTTGGTCTGCTAGATGAATCCAAATGAAAGCTGCCGAAAAGAGAGAGAGAAAGGTAACAGAAACACCCAAGATGGGGCTCAAACACACGTCACTGAGATTAAGTGTCTCATGCTCTCCCACCTGAGCTAGTCGGGCTTGTGAGACACTCATTCTAGTCACTGTTTTGATCAATACCTTCCCTACCTGTGTAAAGTTTGATGCTGATTTTAAATCAACTGGAATAAGTAACTTGGCCAATAGAGGCACTGGACAACAAACTTCTGCTTAATCTTGATGTCATCTTGTACTGCCAGACAGGGCTTGTGAGATGCTCATTCAAGAGAAAGTCACTGTTTTGATCAATACCTTCCCTACCTGTGTAAAGTGTAATGGTGTTTTTAAGTCAACTGGAACAAGTAACTTGGCCGACCTAGGCACTAGACAACAAACTTCTGTTAAATCCTGATGTCATCTTGTAACGCCAGAGAGCACGTGGCCCAGGATCATTGCCCGGCACACGTGTTAGCAGTTGCAAGGCAGCAAAAGCCTTGGTTCGTCCCTGGGTGGGCTCAAACCACCAACCTTTCGGTTAACAGCCGAACGAGCTAACCGATTGCGCCACAGAGACTCAGACACCAAACCAACTGTAGTAGAAACGCTGAACTTTGTCTCACTTGGTCTGCTAGATGAATCCAAATGAAAGCTGCCGAAAAGAGAGAGAGAAAGGTAACAGAAACACCCAAGTACCTGGAACAAGTCTCAATAGGTATGCTCGAAGAATCCAAATGAAAGCTGCCGAAAAGAGAGAGAGAGAAAAGTAACAGAAACGCCCAACGTGGGGCTCGAACCCACGACCCTGAGATTCAGAGTCTCATGCTCTACCGACTGAGCTAGCCGGGCTTCTGATACATTCATTCTAAGTAAACTGGCATAAGTAACTTGGCCGATCCAGGCACTAGACAACAAACTTCTGCTAAATCCTGATGTCATCTTGTAACGCCAGACAGCACGTGGCCCAGGATCATTGCCCGGTGCACGTGTTAGCAGTTGCAAGGCAGCAAAAGCCTTGGTTCGTCCCTGGGTGGGCTCAAAGCAACAACCTTTCAGTTAACAGCTGAACTCGCTAACCGATTGCGCCACAGAGACTTAGAGAGCATTGCAACTGTAGTAGAAATGCTGAACTTTGTCTCAATAGGTATGCTCGAAGAATCCAAATGAAAGCTGCCGTAAAGAGAGAGAGTGAAAAGTAACAGAAACGCCCAACATGGGGCTCGAACCCACGACCCTGAGATTAAGAGTCTCATGCTCTACCGACTGAGCTAGCCGGGCTTCTGATACATTCATTCTAAGTAAACTAGCATAAGTAACTTGGCCGATCCAGGCACTAGACAACAAACTTCTGCTAAATCCTGATGTCATCTTATAACGCCAGACAGCACGTGGCCCATGATCATTGCCCGGTGCACGTGTTAGCAGTTGCAAGGCAGCAAAAGCCTTCGTTCGTCCCTGGATGGGCTCAAAGCAACAACCTTTCGGTTAACAGCCGAATGCGCTAACCGATTGTGACACAGAGACTCAGACTAACCATACCAACTGTGGTAAAAATGCTGAACTTTGTCTCACTTGGTCTGCTGGATGAACACAAATGAAAGCTGCCAAAAAGAGAGAGAAAGGTAACAGAAACACCCAACGTGGGGTTCAAACCCACGTCACTGAGATTAAGTGTCTCATGCTCTCCCACCTGAGCTAGCCGGGCTTGTGAGACACTCATTCTAGGCACTGTTTTGATCAATACCTTCACTACCTGTGTAAAGTTTGAAGCCAATTTTAAATCAACTGGACCAAGTAACTTGGCCGACCTAGGCACTAGACAACAAACTTCTGTTAAATCCTGATGTCATCTTGTAACGCCAGACAGCACGTGGCCCAGGATCATTGCCCGGCACAAGTGTTAGCAGTTGCAAGGAAGCAAAAGCCTAGGTTCGTCCCTGGGTGGGCTCGAACCACCAACCTTTCGGTTAACAGCCGAACGCACTAACCGATTGCGCCACAGAGACTCAGACACCAACCAACTGTAGTAGAAACGCTGAACTTTGTCTCACTTGGTCTGCTAGATGAATCCAAATGAAAGCTGCCGAAAAGAGAGAGAGAAAGGTAACAGAAACACCCAAGATGGGGATCAAACCCACGTCACTGAGATTAAGTGTCTCATGCTTTCCCACCTGAGCTAGTCGGGCTTGTGAGACACTCATTCTAGTCACTGTTTTGATCAATACCTTCCCTACCTGTGTAAAGTTTGATGCTGATTTTAAATCAACTGGAATAAGTAACTTGGCCAATAGAGGCACTGGACAACAAACTTCTGCTTAATCTTGATGTCATCTTGTACCGCCAGACAGGGCTTGTGAGATGCTCATTCAAGAGAAAGTCACTGTTTTGATCAATACCTTCCCTACCTGTCTAAAGTGTAATGGTGTTTTTAAGTCAACTGGAACAAGTAACTTGGCCGACCTAGGCACTAGACAACAAACTTCTGTTAAATCCTGATGTCATCTTGTAACGCCAGACAGCACGTGGCCCAGGATCATTGCCCGGCACACGTGTTAGCAGTTGCAAGGCAGCAAAAGCCTTGGTTCGTCCCTGGGTGGGCTCGAACCACCAACCTTTCGGTTAACAGCCGAACGAGCTAACCGATTGCGCCACAGAGACTCAGACACCAAACCAACTGTAGTAGAAACGCTGAACTTTGTCTCACTTGGTCTGCTAGATGAATCCAAATGAAAGCTGCCGAAAAGAGAGAGAGAAAGGTAACAGAAACACCCAACGTGGGGCTCAAACCCACGTCACTGAGATTAAGCGTCTCATGCTCTCCCACCTGAGCTAGCCGGGCTTGTGAGACACTCATTCTAGGCACTGTTTTGATCAATACCTTCACTACCTGTGTAAAGTTTATTGCTGATTTTAAGTCAACTGGAACAAGTACCTTGGCCTACCTAGGCACTGGACTACAAACTTCTGCTAAATCCTGATGTCATCTTGTAACGCCAGACAGCACGTGGCCCAGGATCATTGCCTGGCGCACGTGTTAGCAGTTGCAAGGCAGCAAAAGCCTTGGTTCGTCCCTGGGTGGGCTCAAAGCAACAACCTTTCAGTTAACAGCTGAACTCGCTAACCGATTGCGCCACAGAGACTTAGAGAGCATTGCAACTGTAGTAGAAATGCTGAACTTTGTCTCAATAGGTATGCTCGAAGAATCCAAATGAAAGCTGCCGAAAAGAGAGAGAGAGAAAAGTAACAGAAACGCCCAACGTGGGGCTCGAACCCACGACCCTGAGATTCAGAGTCTCATGCTCTACCGACTGAGCTAGCCGGGCTTCTGATACATTCATTCTAAGTAAACTGGCATAAGTAACTTGGCCGATCCAGGCACTAGACAACAAACTTCTGCTAAATCCTGATGTCATCTTGTAACGCCAGACAGCACGTGGCCCAGGATCATTGCCCGGTGCACGTGTTAGCAGTTGCAAGGCAGCAAAAGCCTTGGTTCGTCCCTGGGTAAGTAAACTGGCATAAGTAACTTGGCCGATCCAGGCACTAGACAACAAACTTCTGCTAAATCCTGATGTCATCTTGTAACGCCAGACAGCACGTGGCCCAGGATCATTGCCCGGTGCACGTGTTAGCAGTTGCAAGGCAGCAAAAGCCTTGGTTCGTCCCTGGGTGGGCTCAAAGCAACAACCTTTCGGTTAACAGCCGAACGCGCTAACCGATTGTGACACAGGGACTCAGACTAACCATACCAACTGTGGTAGAAATGCTGAACTTTGTCTCACTTGGTCTGCTTGATGAACCCAAATGAAAGCTGCCGAAAAGAGAGAGAGAAAGGTAACAGAAACACCCAACGTGGGGCTCAAACCCACGTCACTGAGATTAAGTGTCTCATGCTCTCCCACCTGAGCTAGCCGGGCTTGTGAGACACTCATTCTAGGCACTGTTTTGATCAATACCTTCACTACCTGTGTAAAGTTTGATGCTGATTTTAAGTCAACTGGAACAAGTAACTTGGCCAACCTAGGCACTAGACAACAAACTTCTGCTAAATCCTGATGTCATCTTGTAACGCCAGACAGCACGTGGCCCAGGATTATTGCCCGGCGCACGTGTTAGCAGTTGCAAGGCAGCAAAATCCTTGGTTCGTCCCTGGGTGGGCTCAAAGCAACAACCTTTCAGTTAACAGCTGAACTCGCAAACCGATTGCGCCACAGAGACTTAGAGAGCATTGCAACTGTAGTAGAAATGCTGAACTTTGTCTCAATAGGTATGCTCGAAGAATCCAAATAAAGCTGCCGAAAAAAGAGAGTGAGAAAAGTAACAGAAACGGCTAACGTGGGGCTCGAACCCACGACCCTGAGATTAAGAGTCTCATGCTCTACCGACTGAGCTAGCCGGGCTTCTGATACATTCATTCTAAGTAAACTGGCATAAGTAACTTGGCCGATCCAGGCACTAGACAACAAACTTCTGCTAAATCCTGATGTCATCTTGTAACGCCAGACAGCACGTGGCCCAGGATCATTGCCCGGTGCACGTGTTAGCAGTTGCAAGGCAGCAAAAGCCTTGGTTCGTCCCTGGGTGGGCTCAAAGCAACAACCTTTCGGTTAACAGCCGAACGCGCTAACCGATTGTGACACAGAGACTCAGACTAACCATACCAACTGTGGTAGAAATGCTGAACTTTGTCTCACTTGGTCTGCTTGATGAACCCAAATGAAAGCTGCCGAAAAGAGAGAGAGAAAGGTAACAGAAACACCCAACGTGGGGCTCAAACCCACGTCACTGAGATTAAGTGTCTCATGCTCTCCCACCTGAGCTAGCCGGGCTTGTGAGACACTCATTCTAGGCACTGTTTTGATCAATACCTTCACTACCTGTGTAAAGTTTGATGCTGATTTTAAGTCAACTGGAACAAGTAACTTGGCCAACCTAGGCACTAGACAACAAACTTCTGCTAAATCCTGATGTCATCTTGTAACGCCAGACAGCACGTGGCCCAGGATTATTGCCCGGCGCACGTGTTAGCAGTTGCAAGGCAGCAAAATCCTTGGTTCGTCCCTGGGTGGGCTCAAAGCAACAACCTTTCAGTTAACAGCTGAACTCGCAAACCGATTGCGCCACAGAGACTTAGAGAGCATTGCAACTGTAGTAGAAATGCTGAACTTTGTCTCAATAGGTATGCTCGAAGAATCCAAATAAAGCTGCCGAAAAAAGAGAGTGAGAAAAGTAACAGAAACGGCTAACGTGGGGCTCGAACCCACGACCCTGAGATTAAGAGTCTCATGCTCTACCGACTGAGCTAGCCGGGCTTCTGATACATTCATTCTAAGTAAACTGGCATAAGTAACTTGGCCGATCCAGGCACTAGACAACAAACTTCTGCTAAATCCTGATGTCATCTTGTAACGCCAGACAGCACGTGGCCCAGGATCATTGCCCGGTGCACGTGTTAGCAGTTGCAAGGCAGCAAAAGCCTTGGTTCGTCCCTGGGTGGGCTCAAAGCAACAACCTTTCGGTTAACAGCCGAACGCGCTAACCGATTGTGACACAGAGACTCAGACTAACCATACCAACTGTGGTAGAAATGCTGAACTTTGTCTCACTTGGTCTGCTTGATGAACCCAAATGAAAGCTGCCGAAAAGAGAGAGAGAAAGGTAACAGAAACACCCAACGTGGGGCTCAAACCCACGTCACTGAGATTAAGTGTCTCATGCTCTCCCACCTGAGCTAGCCGGGCTTGTGAGACACTCATTCTAGGCACTGTTTTGATCAATACCTTCACTACCTGTGTAAAGTTTGATGCTGATTTTAAGTCAACTGGAACAAGTAACTTGGCCAACCTAGGCACTAGACAACAAACTTCTGCTAAATCCTGATGTCATCTTGTAACGCCAGACAGCACGTGGCCCAGGATTATTGCCCGGCGCACGTGTTAGCAGTTGCAAGGCAGCAAAATCCTTGGTTCGTCCCTGGGTGGGCTCAAAGCAACAACCTTTCAATTAACAGCTGAACTCGCAAACCGATTGCGCCACAGAGACTTAGAGAGCATTGCAACTGTAGTAGAAATGCTGAACTTTGTCTCAATAGGTATGCTCGAAGAATCCAAATGAAAGCTGCCGTAAAGAGAGAGAGTGAAAAGTAACAGAAACGCCCAACATGGGGCTCGAACCCACGACCCTGAGATTAAGAGTCTCATGCTCTACCGACTGAGCTAGCCGGGCTTCTGATACATTCATTCTAAGTAAACTGGCATAAGTAACTTGGCCGATCCAGGCACTAGACAACAAACTTCTGCTAAATCCTGATGTCATCTTGTAACGCCAGACAGCTCGTGGCCCAGGATCATTGCCCGGTGCACGTGTTAGCAGTTGCAAGGCAGCAAAAGCCTTCGTTCGTCCCTGGATGGGCTCAAAGCAACAACCTTTCGGTTAACAGCTGAACGCGCTAACCGATTGTGACACAGAGACTCAGACTAACCATACCAACTGTGGTAGAAATGCTGAACTTTGTCTCACTTGGTCTGCTGGATGAACCCAAATGAAAGCTGCCAAAAAGAGAGAGAGAAAGGTAACAGAAACACCCAATGTGGGGCTCAAACCCACGTCACTGAGATTAAGTGTCTCATGCTCTCTCACCTGAGCTAGCCGGGCTTGTGAGAAACTCATTCTAGGCACTGTTTTGATCAATACCTTCACTACCTGTGTAAAGTTTGATGCTGATTTTAAGTCAACTGTTGCAAGGCAGCAAAAGCTTTGGTTCGTCCCTGGGTGGGCTCGAACCAGCAACCTTTCGGTTAACAGCCGAACGCGCTAACCGATTGCGCCACAGAGACTCAGACACCAAACCAACGGTAGTAGAAACGCTGAACTTTGTCTCACTTGGTCTGCTAGATGAATCCAAATGAAAGCTGCCGAAAAGAGAGAGAGAAAGGTAACAGAAACACCCAAGATGGGGCTCAAACACACGTCACTGAGATTAAGTGTCTCATGCTCTCCCACCTGAGCTAGTCGGGCTTGTGAGACACTCATTCTAGTCACTGTTTTGATCAATACCTTCCCTACCTGTGTAAAGTTTGATGCTGATTTTAAATCAACTGGAATAAGTAACTTGGCCAATAGAGGCACTGGACAACAAACTTCTGCTTAATCTTGATGTCATCTTGTACTGCCAGACAGGGCTTGTGAGATGCTCATTCAAGAGAAAGTCACTGTTTTGATCAATACCTTCCCTACCTGTGTAAAGTGTAATGGTGTTTTTAAGTCAACTGGAACAAGTAACTTGGCCGACCTAGGCACTAGACAACAAACTTCTGTTAAATCCTGATGTCATCTTGTAACGCCAGAGAGCACGTGGCCCAGGATCATTGCC
Source organism: Danio aesculapii (assembly GCF_903798145.1). Lineage (NCBI taxonomy): Eukaryota > Metazoa > Chordata > Actinopteri > Cypriniformes > Danionidae > Danio > Danio aesculapii. The sequence continues at coordinate 14,362,822 of NC_079438.1, read as the reverse complement.
CGGCACACGTGTTAGCAGTTGCAAGGCAGCAAAAGCCTTGGTTCGTCCCTGGGTGGGCTCAAACCACCAACCTTTCGGTTAACAGCCGAACGAGCTAACCGATTGCGCCACAGAGACTCAGACACCAAACCAACTGTAGTACAAACGCTGAACTTTGTCTCACTTGGTCTGCTAGATGAATCCAAATGAAAGCTGCCGAAAAGAGAGAGAGAAAGGTAACAGAAACACCCAACGTGGGGCTCAAACCCACGTCACTGAGATTAAGCGTCTCATGCTCTCCCACCTGAGCTAGGCGGGCTTGTGAGACACTCATTCTAGGCACTGTTTTGATCAATACCTTCACTACCTGTGTAAAGTTTGATGCTGATTTTAAGTCAACTGGAACAAGTACCTTGGCCTACCTAGGCACTGGACTACAAACTTCTGCTAAATCCTGATGTCATCTTGTAACGCCAGACAGCACGTGGCCCAGGATCATTGCCTGGCGCACGTGTTAGCAGTTGCAAGGCAGCAAAAGCCTTGGTTCGTCCCTGGGTGGGCTCAAAGCAACAACCTTTCAGTTAACAGCTGAACTCGCTAACCGATTGCGCCACAGAGACTTAGAGAGCATTGCAACTGTAGTAGAAATGCTGAACTTTGTCTCAATAGGTATGCTCGAAGAATCCAAATGAAAGCTGCCGAAAAGAGAGAGAGAGAAAAGTAACAGAAACGCCCAACGTGGGGCTCGAACCCACGACCCTGAGATTCAGAGTCTCATGCTCTACCGACTGAGCTAGCCGGGCTTCTGATACATTCATTCTAAGTAAACTGGCATAAGTAACTTGGCCGATCCAGGCACTAGACAACAAACTTCTGCTAAATCCTGATGTCATCTTATAACGCCAGACAGCACGTGGCCCAGGATCATTGCCCGGTGCACGTGTTAGCAGTTGCAAGGCAGCAAAAGCCTTGGTTCGTCCCTGGGTGGGCTCAAAGCAACAACCTTTCGGTTAACAGCCGAACGCGCTAACCGATTGTGACACAGAGACTCAGACTAACCATACCAACTGTGGTAGAAATGCTGAACTTTGTCTCACTTGGTCTGCTTGATGAACCCAAATGAAAGCTGCCGAAAAGAGAGAGAGAAAGGTAACAGAAACACCCAACGTGGGGCTCAAACCCACGTCACTGAGATTAAGTGTCTCATGCTCTCCCACCTGAGCTAGCCGGGCTTGTGAGACACTCATTCTAGGCACTGTTTTGATCAATACCTTCACTACCTGTGTAAAGTTTGATGCTGATTTTAAGTCAACTGGAACAAGTAACTTGGCCAACCTAGGCACTAGACAACAAACTTCTGCTAAATCCTGATGTCATCTTGTAACGCCAGACAGCACGTGGCCCAGGATTATTGCCCGGCGCACGTGTTAGCAGTTGCAAGGCAGCAAAATCCTTGGTTCGTCCCCGGGTGGGCTCAAAGCAACAACCTTTCAGTTAACAGCTGAACTCGCAAACCGATTGCGCCACAGAGACTTAGAGAGCATTGCAACTGTAGTAGAAATGCTGAACTTTGTCTCAATAGGTATGCTCGAAGAATCCAAATAAAGCTGCCGAAAAAAGAGAGTGAGAAAAGTAACAGAAACGGCTAACGTGGGGCTCAAACCCACGACCCTGAGATTAAGAGTCTCATGCTCTACCGACTGAGCTAGCCGGGCTTCTGATACATTCATTCTAAGTAAACTGGCATAAGTAACTTGGCCGATCCAGGCACTAGACAACAAACTTCTGCTAAATCCTGATGTCATCTTGTAACGCCAGACAGCACGTGGCCCAGGATCATTGCCCGGTGCACGTGTTAGCAGTTGCAAGGCAGCAAAAGCCTTGGTTCGTCCCTGGGTGGGCTCAAAGCAACAACCTTTCGGTTAACAGCCGAACGCGCTAACCGATTGTGACACAGGGACTCAGACTAACCATACCAACTGTGGTAGAAATGCTGAACTTTGTCTCACTTGGTCTGCTTGATGAACCCAAATGAAAGCTGCCGAAAAGAGAGAGAGAAAGGTAACAGAAACACCCAACGTGGGGCTCAAACCCACGTCACTGAGATTAAGTGTCTCATGCTCTCCCACCTGAGCTAGCCGGGCTTGTGAGACACTCATTCTAGGCACTGTTTTGATCAATACCTTCACTACCTGTGTAAAGTTTGATGCTGATTTTAAGTCAACTGGAACAAGTAACTTGGCCAACCTAGGCACTAGACAACAAACTTCTGCTAAATCCTGATGTCATCTTGTAACGCCAGACAGCACGTGGCCCAGGATTGTTGCCCGGCGCACGTGTTAGCAGTTGCAAGGCAGCAAAATCCTTGGTTCGTCCCTGGGTGGGCTCAAAGCAACAACCTTTCAGTTAACAGCTGAACTCGCAAACCGATTGCGCCACAGAGACTTAGAGAGCATTGCAACTGTAGTAGAAATGCTGAACTTTGTCTCAATAGGTATGCTCGAAGAATCCAAATAAAGCTGCCGAAAAAAGAGAGTGAGAAAAGTAACAGAAACGGCTAACGTGGGGCTCGAACCCACGACCCTGAGATTAAGAGTCTCATGCTCTACCGACTGAGCTAGCCGGGCTTCTGATACATTCATTCTAAGTAAACTGGCATAAGTAACTTGGCCGATCCAGGCACTAGACAACAAACTTCTGCTAAATCCTGATGTCATCTTGTAACGCCAGACAGCACGTGGCCCAGGATCATTGCCCGGTGCACGTGTTAGCAGTTGCAAGGCAGCAAAAGCCTTGGTTCGTCCCTGGGTGGGCTCAAAGCAACAACCTTTCGGTTAACAGCCGAACGCGCTAACCGATTGTGACACAGAGACTCAGACTAACCATACCAACTGTGGTAGAAATGCTGAACTTTGTCTCACTTGGTCTGCTTGATGAACCCAAATGAAAGCTGCCGAAAAGAGAGAGAGAAAGGTAACAGAAACACCCAATGTGGGGCTCAAACCCACGTCACTGAGATTAAGTGTCTCATGCTCTCCCACCTGAGCTAGCCGGGCTTGTGAGACACTCATTCTAGGCACTGTTTTGATCAATACCTTCACTACCTGTGTAAAGTTTGATGCTGATTTTAAGTCAACTGGAACAAGTAACTTGGCCAACCTAGGCACTAGACAACAAACTTCTGCTAAATCCTGATGTCATCTTGTAACGCCAGACAGCACGTGGCCCAGGATTATTGCCCGGCGCACGTGTTAGCAGTTGCAAGGCAGCAAAATCCTTGGTTCGTCCCTGGGTGGGCTCAAAGCAACAACCTTTCAGTTAACAGCTGAACTCGCAAACCGATTGCGCCACAGAGACTTAGAGAGCATTGCAACTGTAGTAGAAATGCTGAACTTTGTCTCAATAGGTATGCTCGAAGAATCCAAATAAAGCTGCCGAAAAAAGAGAGTGAGAAAAGTAACAGAAACGGCTAACGTGGGGCTCGAACCCACGACCCTGAGATTAAGAGTCTCATGCTCTACCGACTGAGCTAGCCGGGCTTCTGATACATTCATTCTAAGTAAACTGGCATAAGTAACTTGGCCGATCCAGGCACTGGACAACAAACTTCTGCTAAATCCTGATGTCATCTTGTAACGCCGGACAGCACGTGGCCCAGGATCATTGCCCGGTGCACGTGTTAGCAGTTGCAAGGCAGCAAAAGCCTTCGTTCGTCCCTGGGTGGGGTCGAACCACCAACCTTTCAGTTAACAGCCGAACGCGCTAACCGATTGCGCCACAGAGACTTAGACACAAAACCAACTGTGGTAGAAATGTCGGGCTTGTGAGACACTCATTCTAGTCACTGTTTTGATCAATACCTTCACTACCTGTGTAAAGTTTGATGCTGATTTTAAGTCAACTGGAACAAGTAACTTGGCCAATAGAGGCACTGGACAACAAACTTCTGCTTAATCTTGATGTCATCGTGTAACGCCAGACAGGGCTTGTGAGATGCTCATTCAAGAGAAAGTCACTGTTTTGATCAATACCTTCCCTACCTGTGTAAAGTGTAATGGTGTTTTTAAGTCAACTGGAATAAAAAAATTGGCCAAAACAGGTACTGGACAACAAACTTCTGCTAAATCCTGAAGTCATCTTGTAACGCCAGACAGCACGTGGCCCAGGATCATTGCCCGGTGCACGTGTTAGCAGTTGCAAGGCAGCAAAAGCCTTGGTTCGTCCCTAGGTGGGCTCAAAGCAACAACCTTTCAGTTAACAGCTGAACTCGCAAACCGATTGCGCCACAGAGACTTAGAGAGCATTGCAACTGTAGTAGAAATGCTGAACTTTGTCTCAATAGGTATGCTCGAAGAATCCAAATGAAAGCTGCCGAAAAGAGAGTGAGAAAAGTAACAGAAACGCCCAACGTGGGGCTCGAACCCACGACACTGAGATTAAGAGTCTCATGCTCTACCGACTGAGCTAGACGGGCTTTTGATACGTTCATTCTAAGTAAACTTGCATAAGTAACTTGGCCGATCCAGGCACTGGACAACAAACTTCTGCTAAATCCTGACGTCATCTTGTAACGCCAGACAGCACGTGGCCCAGGATCATTGCCCGGTGCACGTGTTAGCAGTTGCAAGGCAGCAAAAGCCTTCGTTCGTCCCTGGGTGGGCTCGACCCACCAACCTTTCGGTTAACAGCCGAACGCGCTAACCAATTGCGCCACAGAGACTTAGACACCAAATCAACTGTAGTAGAAACGCTGAACTTTGTCTCACTTAGTCTGCTGGATGAAGCCAAATGAAAGCTGCCGAAAAGAGAGAGAGAAAGGTAACAGAAACACCCAACGTGAGGCTCGAACCCACGTCACTGAGATTAAGTGTCTCATGCTCTCCCGACTGAGCTAACCGGGCTTGTGAGCCATTCATTCTAGCCACTGTTTTGATCAACACCTTCCCTACCTGTGTAAAGTTTGATGCTTATTTTAAATCAACTGGAATAAGTAACTTGGCCGACCTAGGCACTGGACAACAAACTTCTGCTAAATCCTGATGTCATCTTGTTACGCCAGACAGCACGTGGCCCAGGATCATTGCCTGGTGCACGTGTTAGCAGTTGCAAGGCAGCAAAAGCCTTCGATCATCCCTGGGTGGGCTCGAATGACCAACCTTTCGGTTAACAGCCAAACGCGCTAAACGATTGCACCACAGAGGCTTAGAGAGCAATCCAACTGTAGTAGAAATGCTGAACTTTGTCTCAATAGGTATGCTCGAAGAATGCAAATGAAAGCTGCCGAAAAGAGAGAGAGAAAGGTAACAGAAACGCCCAACATGGGGCTTGAACCCACAACCCTGAGATTAAGAGTCTTATGCACTACCAACTGAGCTAGGCGGGCTTGTGAGATGCTCCTTCGAGAGAAAGTCACTGTTTTTATCAATACCTTCCCTACCTGTGTAAAGTTTGATGCTGATTTTAAATCAACTGGAATAAGTAACTTGGCCAATAGAGGCACTGGACAACAAACTTCTGCTTAATCCTGATGTCATCTTGTAACGCCAGACAGCACGTGGCCCAGGATCATTGCCGGGTGCACGTGTTAGCAGTTGCAAGGCAGCAAAAGCCTTGGTTCGTCCCTGGGTGGGCTCAAATCACCAACCTTTCAGTTAACAGCCGAACTAACCGATTGCACCACAGAGACTCAGACACCAAACCACCTGTAGTAGAAACGCTGAACTTTGTCTCACTTGGTCTGCTGGCTAAACCCAAATGATAGCTGCCGAAAAGAGAGAGAGAAAGGTAACACAAACACCCAACGTGGGGCTCAAACTGTAGTGGAAAGTTGCGCTGGATCTCGACAAACATCTTCTAGGTTTCAAAAAAGAGGCTGAGGTCTTCGAAGTTCTCAAGTTCAATGGTTCAGTTCCTACCTCTCGGACAGGTCATTCAGGGTGTCGTGGAGGGGAGAGGTGTCCAACCTACAGCATCTAAACACTGGGGTACCTCAGGGCTCTGTGCTTGGGCCACTTCTCCTCTCTATCTACACGGCATCTTTAGGAACAGTCATCCAGAAACATGGTTTTTCCTACCACTGCTATGCTGATGACACCCAGCTATACCTCTCTTTTTACCCTGATGATCCCTCGGTTCCAGCTCGCATTTCAGCCTGCCTGTCAGACATTTCACTCTGGATGAAAGGTCATCATCTCCAGCTTAACCTCATGAAAACGGAAATGCTTGAAGTTTCTGCCAACCCGACTCTTCACCATAACTTTTCAATCCAGATGGATGGAGCAACCATCACTGCATCCAAAATGGTAAAAAGCCTTGGAGTAACGATTGATGACCAACTGAACTTCTCTGACCACATTTCTAGAACTGCTCGATCTTGCAGATTCGCACTCTACAACATCAGAAAGGTCCGACCCTTCCTATCTGAACATACTGCTCAACTCATTGTTCAAGCTCTTGTCCTCTCCAAACTGGACTATTGCAACTCTCTGCTAGCCGGGCTACCAGCTAGTTCTATCAAACCTCTTCAGCTGCTTCAGAACGCAGCAGCAAGAGTGGTCTTTGATGAACCCAAAAGAGCACATGTCACTCCGCTACTCACCCGTTTGCACTGGCTGCCAGTTGCTGCCCGCATCAAATTCAAAGCTCTGATGTTTGCTTACAAAGTGACCTCTAGCTGTGCTCCTTCGTATCTGCTCTCACTTCTGCAGATATATGTGCCCTCCAGAAACTTGCGTTCTGTGAATGAACGTCGCCTCGTTGTTCCATCCCGAAGAGGGAAGAAATCACTTTCCCGAACTCTCACATTCAATCTGCCCAGTTGGTGGAATGAACTCCCTAACTACATCAGAACAGCAGAGTCACTTGCTGTCTTCAAGAAACGACTAAAAACGCAACTGTTTAGTCTCCACTTTCCTTCCTAATCTGCAACTGCCTCTCTGGCTATACCACTGTGCCCTCTCTCTCTCTCTCTCTCTCTCTCTCTCTCAAAAAAAAAAAAAAAAAAAAAAAAAATTCTACTAATGTTTTGCTTCTTAGACTTTTACACACCTGAAACTTGTCTATAGCACTTGTTCACTGCTGCTCTTATAGTTGTGTAAATTGCTTCCTTGTCCTCATTTGTAAGTTGCTTTGGATAAAAGCGTCTGCTAAATGACTAAATGTAAATGTAAAGTTGAAGCAGTTTATTGTTACAGCAGAGATGGTCGATCGAGCTCTCTCCCACTCAATGTCCAAAAACCCACAGTTTATATACAGTTTCTTATCCATAGGTATCATGAGATATGATTTAACATCACCCTATTCCCGGCTCCAATAGGATCCTAGCTTTTTAATTAATGGCTGTATGTTTTTCTGTTTTTACATATCTTAAAGGTCATATAGCATGTGCTTACAATCATGTGTTTGCATATGATCATGTTGTTTACATACTTTCTAAATGATTCTCCTTATGTATGCTATTTTGGCGAGGGTTGTTTTTGTCTTGTTCAACATATACATTGTCTAAATGTATTGCATACGCTCTGTCATAATGTTCTCACTTTGGCGCATGACCTGCTGTGCTTCAATTGTAAGGCCCTCAATTATAAGGCCCTGCATGTTTGTATGTCTCTTCTGCATCACTTGAATATAGGTATTTCTATAAGTTTTAACAGTGTATTTTAATAGTAATCTATATTTTAATAGTGGCAGATTATATAGTAATTACATAATAAAAGTCCCACTATATATAGTGATTACATAATAAAAGTTCCACTATAAATCCCCCCTCAGGGACTTTATCAAAAAAAGTCCCTTTCCTAAATCCCTCGCTGAAGTGCAACTTAAGAATCTAACATTTCGCTCAGTTTTTAACATTCTTGTGCAACCAAAAAAGTTGCCCATCTACATCCTTATCAATTGTCAGCATCCTTGCGCCGCACTTCAGAGGAGAAACGGAACCAAACATCTCCCTCCACTTTTGGCTTTAGAAGGAGTAAAAGATCCCGCTCTCCCTAACTAAATACTTTCTTGGGGAGTTCAACACTCAACAATTATTAGTCATGTTAAAACATATGCTTTGTCAGCTTTGCTCACAGGAGTGGTTATATAACATATATACTTAATTAATCAACACACAAAAGAAAATCTCAATATTTGCAGAACATTCATAACGCCTGTAAAAGAACTATATCTGATGTTTCATCCCACGTCGCCAGAGGTACTTCTGAGTACTGTCTGGTGTTGGTGCAGACAGTGGGTTTTTAAACCTCCAGTAGATTCTGCTCTTCTTCTCCTTTGTTGCTGGATACTGGAGTGTCCCTTGACCCGTAGTCATCTTCCCTCTTTCCTCGTGTACATCTGATATCAGCTCCGGCAGCTTCGATGAACTCCTATATACACAGAATTTTATACTAGTAAACGGGTCTTAAAATGATTACACAATCTTTCAGTTCAGTCCGTTCTATTTGCATTTTCCTGTATTAGGATGATGCCTTGCTTAAAACCATTCTCTTTGGGATTTAAAGCCTTTTTAAAATTAGTAAAAAGCTAAAGAATTATATTATTATTATTTTTAAGACCTTAAAGATGAAAGAAATTTAGGGTAGTAATTGTTCTCAAAACTCATCCAAATGTTCCAAATCTGGCCCAAGAACTTCATAGACATGGTCTCTGCAGTCATGCACAGTTCTATTAACTCGCACATCGACCATCTGTTTGGCAGCAGCTTTAGCTATAAATCTGAGAAGAGGGATAACACAACAAAAAAGAATAAAAATAAATATAGCAATTCTTTTGAATATTCCAATCTTAATTATTGTCCAATCGCAACTATTGTCCTAATGATCCATACATGGAGGCAAACTAGTCACTAAAGTACTTATCCTCTCCAGCGTTCTCTTTTACTTCTTTCCTCAGAATTTCCAATTTTCGCATGGCTTCATTGAAAGATCCACCTAAGGCGGTGTTATTTGGAATATAGGAGCAGCAAAGGGTGCAGTGATTTACCAAGCCATTTTATTTGTTAGGGCCAATTATTCTCCTAATACTTTAACGTCATCATTTGTGTAATTTATAAATCTTTGTTGGTTGTAATAAATGTAGTTAATCCACTGTAAAAATTGTCATTGCAATTATCCACACTATTATAGAGTCAAGTCCTTCTTTTGCTATATCTCTAGTTTTAAACTCATCTGGTATTACACTAGGTTGGCCAATGTGAACTTCTGAGTCAGGTGTATATTGTCTCTTAATTCAGTGCTTCCAATTCTGCTGTCTTTGTATGTCATTTTGCTCTTCAACTCAATTAGTTATTATCACTTCCTGTATTAGTTTAACTCTAGTACAAATCCCTTTCCATTTCAATGGAATGTTGAGGTGTAATATTCCCCTTCCTAGATCCAGTAGTAGTCTGCTATTTGTTCATATTGTTGTATTAAGGGAAATCATCTTGGCAATTGGACATTTTGTCCAGTGCAATTACCAAGTGTGCTGTTAGCCGTCCTATCGCCTTTTTCTGAAACTGGCAACATTATATTCTTTATTGTAGCTGTAGCCATTTGGAAGGTTTGCATATAAACATTTTCTTTTCCCCACATTTGTCAGTCAAATGTCAAATTATTGCACAATTTCCTTTTAAATTTTCTCACATTTGTCGATCCACTTGTTTGGTTATAACATTCATATTCTAATTTCTTATTGCATATTTGTGGGAATCTCTCTTGTTGTTGCTTGAACTTTAATGTTCATTTCTTTGCTTTCTTTTTTCAACCTATCATTGTTCTCTAATGTAAATTTGGTGCTTCCTATTATATCAAGACATTGGGCCTGGCAAAATGGGCAGTCACAGTACAGTATACTGAATTTTGTACAATGTCTATAATCATAAAAATTTACAACCACTATAAGCTTTTTCAAAAGTGTTTGTAAACATATTGGGCAATTGAATATTTGTAATTTTCTAACTGTGTATTTTGCCCAATGATACCAATCATTGTTATTAGCTTCTTCTAAGAGCTGATCATCTGAGATCTGGTCATACTCAATTTCTTTTTAAATTGCATATCATTTTGATTTTCATACATATCCTCTGGGTCAATATTTTTCTTCAGACGATTGTTCTTTACCTTCATTTTGTTGTGGGATATTCACCCCTGTCCAAGAAAATTAAGAAGTCAATTGTTGGATACTCTTGTCTGACTCCATCAGACTGGGATAATCCTTTACCTTTGGAGAAGTTACCTCTAGGCTTTCACTCATCTTTATTTGCATCATCATCAGCAGCAGCAGGAACATCTTCCTTCTGTCGTTCACTGTTCTGTTCCTGTTAATGAATAGCTTCATACATGGCAGTTAGTTTTTCTTATAAGACAAAATTCTTATTTGCCAATGTATTAGACAGGACATTAGCGTTCCATGCAGTGTTAAGTTCCTGTTTCTGTTAGTGTACATGTAAAAACTCATTAAAACATCTGTTTACACATCAGTCTAGTTTAATAATCCAAACTTAATCAAGTTTAGCATTTTCACATATTTTTAAAAAGAGGCCCTAATGGATCTTCTTGTAGCTTTTGACCAGTCCTTGTGATTGCGCATGATAATTTCACTCTAGCCTTTGATTTATTCTTAATTAACAGTACTTCTTTAACATTTTTATTTATTTGTTTGCTTATTCATTTAATCACTTATTTACTTATTTAGCTATTTTTAATTTACTTTAATTACTCTAAATACTTTATGAATGCACACCCATTATTTAATTTTTTTCTGATGGTATTCCAGATGTAGAAATCATAGTTTTTCTTATTAGAAATATAATTAATCACCACAACCTGTTTTTAATCCTAACCTTTTAAGTAGTACAAACATGTATTTCTTGCCTTGTACTCAGTTTAGTATAACCTCAAAACCCTCATTACTAAATGCTTGAATATCACTTAAGGTACTGGTTGCTGTCCCTTTCCTCACAATATATTTAACACCGATGTCACATGGACAAAACTCACTAAGCACTGCATTTAATAAGGAGACCAATCTCCTTGCTGTTTAATTTTTCCTAATACTTTACCCTTGATCAAAATCATGTGCATCTGTGATAAGTATACTTAGAGATGCTGTTGGTGCAATTATTCCTTAATGTATAGGCTATAGACTGTCTTTTCCACCCTTTCATGCTAGATTGTTCACAGAGATCTGTTTGTTGTTTAATTTTCACAATGTTCTTTAATTGAGATTGTAGCTCTATAAGCACTATAGGTGACTTACTACCTCACATCCTGTCGCTTATTTACTTTCAAATCTGCTACAGTGTTTCCTTCAATGACAGACTAATTTATCTTTCATCACCTCAAATGCCTTTATTGTATCTGTTTTTCCTATTAATTCAGAACTGTATTTTTGCAGTCTTTCCTGTTTCATAAATTTTCTGTAAAATTCTCTGTTCCATCAATGCTAAAATTATCCCTAAAAAGTCATCATGTTTTCTGCCTTTTAACAGAGCTAAGTCTATATGAAGATGATTAAATCAACCACATGTTGTAACATAGTACTATTGCTCATCAGATCTTCAGGCACTTTGTTGTATGTATAATTTTCACCAGCAAATGTAAATACTAATTGGTCCCTACCCTCCTCTGCTAATTACCTAAAATAAGCTGAACAGAAATGAATTACTTAACAATATTTGACATCAGGAGGAACATTTGTTCATAAAATGTAGGAACCTCAGCTGGAAGATTTTCTCTAATTGATTGTTCTTATAGCATCTGCTTTTTACCGGCTTTAATGCAGCATAATTAAAATATTTTAATTCAAATTAAATTCAACTCTTATGAGTTACATACACAGTCATACCTGACTTGAAATATATTTTAAATCGAAAATATCCAATGATTTATTTCATATTATAATCACTAGGTGTTAATAACTAGATGTTAATAACTAGATGTTAGTCTCGATGTTAGTCTAGATGTAGTCTAGATGTTAGTCTCCACTTTCCTTTCTAATCTGCAACTGCAACTAATCTGCAACTGCCTCTCTGGCTATACCACTAACTGTGCCCTCTATCTCTCTCTCTCTCTCAAAAAAATAAAAATAAAAACATTTTTTTTCTAATGCTTTGCTTCTTAGACTTTTACACACCTGAAACTTGTCTATAGCACTTGTTCACTGCTGCTCTTATAGTTGTGTAAATTGCTTCCTTGTCCTCATTTGTAAGTCGCTTTGGATAAAAGCGTCTGCTAAATGACTAAATGTAAATGTAAATAATCCTACTCTCAATAAAACTTCAATATTGTTTTTATAATCATTTCAGCATTTTTCTTATTTTCTCTGCAGATGTGCATCTGGTTTAATTTTAACCCTCACTATACTGGTTAATTTTCTAATTATAAATTCAAGTCCAGCAATGATAATATTTCTTTAAGTATTTAACACTGCACTTGTTTAAATCATTTAACTTCTGAGCTATTTGTTCATTCAGATGTTGTATTCATTATTGTTTCTCTTTCTCTTGATATTTACTTCTTAAGGCAAGTCCATCATACTGATTGGGTCCACAGCGTTTATGTAATTTTTTGTAAAATCACTGAATCTATCTGGTCTGTTTTGCTCTTTTTTCCTCATTATTCCTCAAATTTACTTCCCAATTGTTCAGTTATATTTATGAAACAAACTCTATTATATTAACCCCCTTTTTTTCCCAAAATCATATTTTATTACACTTAGAGCTTCTCACTGTTGACTTATTCTAATGTGCTGTTCTTTTTTTCCTTTAATTTCTTCCTGGTATTAATTTTCTAAGCCTAAATCTCTTTCAGGATCATACATCTGCATAGACAAATTCTGCTTCTTACTAGCCCTGCTTCAGAAATGTTTAACTTAATGTATTTTCCCCATTATCAATTGTCTTACTTTCATCTTCTATCTGTTATAATTAATAGATATTATCTTTTTATTCTGTAATCCTTATTTAATTCAAATTGCTTTTAAAAAATGTGAAGTCCTAATTTTTATAATACCTTCCTTCCTGACTAATTTGACAGGAGTCTAATTTGATTCAAGAAAGGGTCCACTTTTGTTTTAATTTGCAATGTACTTGATTTGCATCATAGTTCTACTGGGCTTTTGAGATTGAGTTTGCTAGGCCACAGCCAATCTCTCTCCCTCGCACCCCGAGGCAACTGTTCCATATATGGTGCAGTCTTTGCATTGTTGCATTCAGGAATCCCCACATTTCCTGCATTTTTAAGGAGTTAAAGTGTAGAGCATTCCTCCTTCCTCTTGGTGATGGCTTCTCTTTCACCCAGCTGATGTTGCTGGAAAGCTTAGCTTTTTTGATCAGTTCATCAGTCTCTTGTTTCTCCGTCTTTAAGTGTCTCTTGAACATATGTGGATGGGTCAAGTCTCAGTAGTTCTCTGTATGCAGTGCCTGGCTCACTGCTTTAGTTCATGTAATAAGAGTCCACAGTCAACAATTTGCTCCTTGTGTTTCTCCAAACACCTTATTTAATTTTCCAGTGCCTTCAGGAATGTCCGGCAGGCGAAAAGACAAGGACCCTTCAAAGTCCATCTCCGTGCCCCTTAATTTAATATATACATTTGCTTAGTTATTATCTAAACATTTTTCCACTTTCCCATTTTCCCTTTATCAAATAAAGACTCCTCTTATCTATGTTCTTCTCTTTGCTGTCCAACTGCTGATTTTTTAAATATTTATTACTAAATCATTTGTATTTTGTATTAATTTTCTAATTTGTTAGTTTTCTTCTAATTCCATTTCTTTAGCTTCAGCTTGTGCTTAACTCCTAATTTATTCTAGTGTTCTCTCACTAGTTGGTCTTTCTTTATTGTTTTAATTTAGCATTTTCTATACCTGTTTCAAGTTTACAGTACATATTTCTTACTCTTTTTTCACACTCATCATTTTACTTTTTACCTTTTGTCTTATTCTTTTCATTTATAATTATTAGTTATGTTTCAGAGTTTGTATTTACTCACACACTGCTTACATCAAATGTTCCTCCTTTTTGCCATTATTTTTCTTTTCTGTTCTCTCTTTGTTCAGTATTTATTTAAAAATGATTTATATCTTAAATATTCATTTTTTTTCTAAATTCTAAGTATTATTCCTCTCTGTTCCCAAAATGTTTAGCTTATTACTTTATTCTTTTATATAACACATTTTTTTATTTTCCAAATTGTATTTACTTTACCATATTTATCTTATACTCTTTACACCTCATTAATATTAAATCAGATACTATTATTCACTAAATTAAATTCTAAGAATTTATATTATGATCTCTTTGTATGCACAAATGTCAACCTATGTTATATACTTCTCCTTAATTTAATATATTTCTCTTTATATTTTTCTATCTGAACTGAATTCATTTATTTCCTAAATATTGTAATATCTTCCCTAAACTGCATCAGTCTCTTCTATATTTTCTTTATTACACAATATTTCACAGTCCATCTTTATATTATAATCTACAATGATGATTCTTTTATCTCACTCTTTATCACAAACACTAAACACAAACACTTAACCACACTCTCTAGTCCCTCAAATTTAGAGGACTCATTCACTCAACATTTGTCCCTTTATCTACAGGGCTCATTCAGTCATTCATTCCTCTCAGTGTACCACAGAGGTGTCCATCCCTGCCATGCTCCACTTAAGGGACTGTGCAGAAGGGGGGCTCTGCCTGTCCACCAATATGGAATTTTACACAACCATTCACACAGACACACACAACACTAAAGCAATAACCATAGGAATTTCCTTGCGCACGTCTCTATATTCTAATCTGCTTTTAATCTCTTAACTGTCACCACACATTCAGAACTCACTTTTGAAATCTAAATCTGTTCTATGTATATCCTATATTGTTAAACAACTTCCCAAATCTGAGTAACAGTTACTAGTTAACGTCTGACGCTATCAAGGCCTCTTAACGAGCAAACACAGATCATTTGCATGCAAACTATTCTTTTTTTTTTTTAATCTGGAATCCAAACCTCCCTCTATTACTTTTATTTCTTTTGGAGGAACAGTTAAAATGTCTTTATCATCACAAGCAGGTCCTGGGAGACAAAACAAACTTTTTTACATGCAAAACTGCTTTTCTTAATTGCTTTTCCACTTTGCTTGCTTTGTCCCTCCAGCACAGTATGTGCAATTTTTATTCATTCTCTAATCAATTAATATTTTATCTATATTTTAATCTCTTATAATACTCACTTTCTCTCACACTACACCTCAGTAATTTCTCTCTAGCTCTCATCGTCCTTAAACACACACCCTACTCATGCTTTAACCTTCTAGATCTCTTACCACATGGATCCTCATTCACAAATGTCTCAGCATTTGCATTCTCATTCTCATTCAATCTAATTATCTTTTCTAAAACATTCCCCATTCTCTTCAGTCCAGACCACATACATATATAAAAACACAACATATAGACTAACACAGGTCAGTTCACTGAGATCCAGCCCTCCCTGTGGGTGCTTTTGGGATCAGATTAAAGGCCTTCTCCCAATTTCCCTGCCTCTATCGGGAGAGTCTTACTCAATCCACAGGCGAGTACAGAGACGCGGAGCGCTCCTTTGCTCTAATCACACCTACAGCAAGCGATCATTTCCAGTGCTACCTCGCGCGCCTTGCTCCCGCCTCTCGTGTAGCAATCCATGCATGTACCTCTCTTTCATACGCATATAATTTACAGCCATTCGTTAGTATATAATACAAAGCCATTGTTAGTGCACAATATACAGCCATTTGTTAGTACAAGCACATACCTTGATAACCTGGAAGACCTCTTTTTCTTATAAATAGTTCATTTCACTATTCTTTTATCACTTTATCATTTACTTTATAATTCTTTTTAATAAATTTTGTCAATTCATAGGTTCTTTTTAATGGTGAGGTATTTTAAAAGTCAAGTTCAGGTGTCCGGTCCACCCCACAGCACACTCATCAGAGAACCAAAACAAAGCAAAAATCTGCTCACCTTTTTTAATCTGCGCGCTATTTGGTCTCTGCGTGAGTGTCTGCCAAGGATCAGCCCATTGACACCTTCCTTGGACTATCCTCAGTCCAGCCCCACGTTGGTCGCCAAATTATGTAGTGGAAAGTTGCGCTGGATCTCGACAAACATCTTCCTGGTTTCAAAAAAGAGGCTGAGGTCTTCGAAGTTCTCAAGTTGAAGCAGTTTATTGTTACAGCAGAGATGGTCAATCGAGCTCTCTCCCACTCAATGTCCAAAAACCCACAGTTTATATACAGTTTCTTATCCATAGGTATCATGAGATATGATGTAACATCACCCTATTCCCGGCTCCAATAGCATCCTAGCTTTTTAATTAATGGCTGTATGTTTTTCTGTTTTTACATATCTTAAAGGTCATATAGCATGTGCTTACAATCATGTGTTTGCATATGATCATGTTGTTTTCATACTTTCTAAATGATTCTCCTTATGTATGCTATTTTGGCGAGGGTTGTTTTTGTCTTGTTCAACATATACATTGTCTAAATGTATTGCATACGCTTTGTCATAATGTTCTCACTTTGGCGCATGACCTGCTGTGCTTCAATTGTAAGGCCCTCAATTATAAGGCCCTGCATGTTTGTCTCTTCTGCATCACTTGAATATAGGTATTTCTATAAGTTTTAACAGTGTATTTTAATAGTAATCTATATTCTAATAGTGGCAGATTATATAGTGATTACATAATAAAAGTTCCACTATAACAGCAAGAGGAGGGTAGAAAACTGGGCTTGGACAGTTTTTCTTCATTAATAATCCTTGCTTCTTCATCAGTCTTCGATTGGTCATCAGCAGTAACTTGAACAGTGTATCACACAGGAGAACGTTATTAGCATGTTTTGCAGCAAACAAAGCACGCCATTCATTCTTACACATTGCCCAGCTTTTACTCCACAAAATGTCAGCTTGCCCTTTCATGAGCTGCATCCAGTCAACCCTTGCAATGACATTCAAACCAGGGGAGCTCATTACAGTGAATACTGGGTGACAGAAGATGAGAACTCCACCACTGCAGAGTAAAATTATCGACCTCCCTTTTTTTGGGTGAGGTTGTACCTTCTAACGCTTTATCCAACCTCAACGTCAGAAAGAGATGGGATCCATACTCGACTTTTTTTTCCGCCCACACAAAGAACTCCTTGGTCGAAAGCTTTCATTTTCTACACTTCTGTGAGAGGATGTCGACAAGCGTTGGTAATATAGTGGTGAGCATAGCTGGCTTCTAAGTATATTCCCAGCAAATGTATTCCTTTTGGCTGCCGTAACATTACATGGCCAGGCGCCACTCTTGTGAAGATGTCCCATGACATGTGGGTAGATCAGTGCATTTTGAGATGGTTGGGATCCATATGCTGGACATGTTTTTCAGTGCCAAACCAAGACAAAGAGGGCCTTGGTTGAAAGCATTCTTTTTGAGCTCATCTGGCAAGAAACGTCTGCAAGCGTTGGTGGTATAGTGGTGAGCATAGCTGCCTTCCAAGCAGTTGACCCGGGTTCGATTCCCGGCCAACGCATTTCCTTTTGGCTACTGTATATATCACTTAGTCCGTTGCCAACCTTGTGAAAGGCAACAGCCAAAAAGTAAAAGACAAAGGAGGGCCTCCCCGTCGGGGAATCGAACCCCGGTCTTCCGCGTGACAGGCGGAGATACTGTCCACTATACTAACGAGGATCTGCGGAGTAAGAAAACCCGTTCTCCCCCCACACAGATCAGCAATGTAATCCAGTCTAACAGCATTGTCTGCAGTGCTGGCACTAAAGACCTTGGCTGACAGCAAGAGGAGGGTAGAAAACTGGGCTTGGACAGTTTTTCTTCATTAATAATCCTTGCTTCTTCCTCAGTCTTCGACTGGTCATCAGCAGTAACTTGAACAGTGCATCACACAGGAGAACGTTATTAGCATGTTTTGCAGCAAACAAAGCACGCCATTCATTCTTACACATTGCCCAGCTTTTACTCCACAAAATGTCAGCTTGCCCTTTCATGAGCTGCATCCAGTCAACCCTTGCAATGACATTCAAACCGGGGGAGCTCATTACAGTGAATACTGGGTGACAGAAGATGAGAACTCCACCACTGCAGAGTAAAATTATCGACCTCCCTTTTTTTGGGTGAGTTGTACCTTCTAACGCTTTATCCAACCTCAACGTCAGAAAGAGATGGGATCCATACTCGACTTTTTTTTTCGCCCACACAAAGAACTCATTGGTCGAAAGCTTTCATTTTCTACACTTCTTTGAGAGGATGTCTACAAGCGTTGGTAATATAGTGGTGAGCATAGCTGGCTTCTAAGTATATTTCCAGCAAATGTTTTCCTTTTGGCTGCCGTAACATTACATGGCCAGGCGCCACTCTTGTGAAGATGTCCCATGACATGTGGGTAGATCAGTGCATTTTGAGATGGTTGGGATCCATATGCTGGACATGTTTTTCAGTGCCGAACCAAGACAAAGAGGGCCTTGGTTGAAAGCATTCTTTTTGAGCTCATCTGGCAAGATTCGTCTGCAAGCGTTGGTGGTATAGTGGTGAGCATAGCTGCCTTCCAAGCAGTTGACCCGCGTTCGATTCCCGGCCAACGCATTTCCTTTTGGCTGCTGTATATATCACTTAGTCCGTTGCCACCCTTGTGAAAGGCAACAGCCAAAAAGTAAAAGACAAAGGAGGGCCTCCCCGTCGGGGAATCGAACCCCGGTCTTCCGCGTGACAGGTGGAGATACTGTCCACTATACTAACGAGGATCTGCGGAGTAAGAAAACCCGTTCTCCCCCCACACAGATCAGCAATGTAATCCAGTCTAACAGCATTGTCTGCAGTGCTGGCACTAAAGACCTTGGCTGACAGCAAGAGGAGGGTAGAAAACTGGGCTTGGACAGTTTTTCTTCATTAATAATCCTTGCTTCTTCCTCAGTCTTCGACTGGTCATCAGCAGTAACTTGAACAGTGCATCACACAGGAGAACGTTATTAGCATGTTTTGCAGCAAACAAAGCACGCCATTCATTCTTACACATTGCCCAGCTTTTACTCCACAAAATGTCAGCTTGCCCTTTCATGAGCTGCATCCAGTCAACCCTTGCAATGACATTCAAACCGGGGGAGCTCATTACAGTGAATACTGGGTGACAGAAGATGAGAACTCCACCACTGCAGAGTAAAATTATCGACCTCCCTTTTTTTGGGTGAGTTGTACCTTCTAACGCTTTATCCAACCTCAACTTCAGAAAGAGATGGGATCCATACTCGACTTTTTTTTTCGCCCACACAAAGAACTCATTGGTCGAAAGCTTTCATTTTCTACACTTCTTTGAGAGGATGTCTACAAGCATTGGTAATATAGTGGTGAGCATAGCTGGCTTCTAAGTATATTTCCAGCAAATGTATTCCTTTTGGCTGCCGTAACATTACATGGCCAGGCGCCACTCTTGTGAAGATGTCCCATGACATGTGGGTAGATCAGTGCATTTTGAGATGGTTGGGATCCATATGCTGGACATGTTTTTCAGTGCCGAACCAAGACAAAGAGGGCCTTGGTTGAAAGCATTCTTTTTGAGCTCATCTGGCAAGAGACGTCTGCAAGCGTTGGTGGTATAGTGGTGAGCAAAGCTGCCTTTCAAGCAGTTGACCCGGGTTCGATTCCCGGCCAACGCGTTTCCTTTTGGCTGCTGTATATATCACTTAGTCCGTTGCCACCCTTGTGAAAGGCAACAGCCAAAAAGTTAAAGACAAAGAAGGGCCTCCCGTCGGGGAATCTAACCCCGGTCTTCCGCGTGACAGGCGGAGATACTGTCCACTATACTAACGAGGATCTGTGGAGTAAGAAACCCGTTCTCCCCCCCCACAGATCAGCAATGTAATCCAGTCTAACAGCATTGTCTGCAGTGCTGGCACTAAAGACCTTGGCTGACAGCAAGAGGAGGGTAGAAAACTGGGATTGGACAGTTTTTCTTCATTAACAATCCTTGCTTCTTCCTCAGTCTTCGACTGGTCATCAGCAGTAACTTGAACAGTGCATCACACAGGAGAACGTTATTAGCATGTCTTGCAGCAAACAAAGCACGCCTTTCATTCTTACACATTGCCCAGCTTTTACTCCACAAAATGTCAGCTTGCCCTTTCATGAGCTGCATCGTCAGCCCTTGCAATGACATTCAAACCGGGGGAGCTCATTACAGTGAATACTGGGTGACAGAAGATGAGAACTCCACCACTGCAGAGTAAAATTATCAACCTCCCTTTTTTGGGTGAGGTTGTACCTTCTAACGCTTTATCCAACCTCAACGTCAGAAAGAGATGGGATCCATACTCAACTTTTTTTTTCGCCCACACAAAGAACTCCTTGGTCGAAAGCTTTCAATTTCTACACTTCTGTGAGAGGATGTCTACAAGCGTTGGTAATATAGTGGTGAGCATAGCTGGCTTCTAAGTATATTCCCAGCAAATGTATTCATTTTGGCTGCCGTAACATTACATGGCCAGGCGCCACTCTTGTGAAGATGTCCCATGACATGTGGGTAGATCAGTGCATTTTGAGATGGTTGGGATCCATATGCTGGACATGATTTTAAGTGCCGAACCAAGACAAAGAGGGCCTTGGTTGAAAGCATTCTTTTTGAGCTCATCTGGCAAGAGATGTCTGCAAGCGTTGGTGGTATAGTGGTGAGCATAGCTGCCTTCCAAGCAGTTGACCCGGGTCAGATTCCCGGCCAACGCATTTCTTTTTGGCTGCTGTATATATCACTTAGTCCGTTTCCACCCTTGTGAAAGGCAACAGCCAAAAAGTAAAAGACAAAGGACGGCCATCCCGTCAGGGAATCGAACGCTAGTCTACCGCATAACAGGCGGAGATACTGTCCACTATACTAACAATGATCTGCGGAGTAAGAGAACCTGTTCTCTCCCCACACAGATCAGCAATGTAATCCAGTCCTAACAGCATTGTCTGCAGCACTGGCACTAAAGACCTTGGCTGACAGCAAGAAGAGGGTAGAAAACTGGGCTTGGACAGTTTTTCTTCATTAATAAGCCTTGCTTCGTCATCTTTATTGGTGAGCATAGCTGGTTTCCAAGCAGAGGCCAGTTGCACGTAGGTGTAGATCGCTAGCCAGTAGGAACAAGGGTAGGTCGGACAAGTAAAATACACAAAATTATTGGTTCGGATCCCGTTTCGGCCACAAATATTATAAAACGAATTTGTATTTGCTCTTCATCTAGACACACTTTAAGAACAATTAACATAAAATAAATTATAATTTTGCATAAAGATACAATAATTTTACAATCCTACAACAATTGTGCTTGTGTCATTATTTATTCATATAAATAAAAGAATGATAACAAGAATTTATCTATTCATTCTGTGTAGAATTTATGAATTTATGTGATCTAAATATAGATTTGGAATATAACATATAGGGTATATTTGATTCTTTTTGATACTGTTTTTTGCTTTGACAATATGCTGTTAAAAGCTCTATGTAGTTAAAGGCGCTACACACACAGCCCCGCTCCTTGGTATGGAGCGGCAAGTGCTGAATTCAATTCAATTCAATTTACCTTTATTTGTATAGCGCTTATACAATGTAGATTGTGTCAAAGCAGCTTCATATAAAAGGTCACAGTAAATAGGAACAGTGTAATTCAGTTTGTAGTGTTTAAGTTCAGTTCAGTTGAGCTCAGTTCAGTGTGGTTTAATAATCACTACTGAGAGTCCAAATACTGAAGAGCAAATCCAATGATGCGCAGCTCTACAGATCCCGAACTATGCAAGCCAGTGGCGACAGCGGAGAGGGAAAAAAAACTTCACTAAAGGCGGAAGTGAAGAAAAAAAAAACCTTGAGAGAAACCAGGCTCAGTTGGGCATGACCATTTTAATTTCTCCGCTGGCCAAACGTCTTGTGCAGAGCTGCAGTCTCAGTGGCGGAGGCTGGAAGCTGGCCTCAGCGAAGACTCGTCTGTCTCTGGAGCGTCACAGGAAACAGTCTCATGTTCTCCACTCTTCCATGACCATCGCAGTAGCTGCTCAGGATTCGGCCAGGTCCAGGATATGGAAACCTTGGGATCATCTCGTCGTTGGTCTTGGATCGAATCAGTGACTCTGCATAGTCTGAGGGCCTCGGGAAGAGTATCCCCAGGTGGAAATGGAGAATAAAGAAAATAATTAGCGTAGCTGATGTTCACAGTGTATATCAGCAAGATGCATAACCTGTGTGGAAGCCCCCTAAGTGGTGCACTAAGTGTATGCTTTACTGAACAGATAGGTCTTTAATATAGTTTTGAATTGGGAGAGTGTGTCTGAGCCTCGGACGTTATCAGGAAGGCTATTCCAGAATTTAGGAGCTATAAATGAGAAGGCTTGACCTCCTTTACTCGACTTTGCTATTATAGGTACTACCAGAAGCCCTGAGTTTTGAGACCTTAAAGAGCGAGTTGGATTGTAGCGAGACAGAAGATTGGTTAGATAAACAGGAGCTAGATTATTTAAAGCTTTATATGTAAGAAGCAATATTTTAAATTCAATACGAAACTTAACAGGCAGCCAGTGTAAGGAGGATAAAATTGGGGTGATGTGATCAAATTTTCTAGACCTGGTAAGAACTCTGGCAGCTGCATTTTGTACTAATTGAAGTTTGTTAATAGAGGATGCTGGGCAGCCAGCAAACAGAGCATTACAGTAGTCCAGCCTAGAAGTCATAAAAGCATGGACTAGCTTTTCTGCATCTGAGATGGATAGAATACTTCGTAACTTAGCGATATTTCTCAGATGAAAGAAAGCAGTTTTTGTGACATGGGATATATGATTTTTAAAAGTTAAATTGCTGTCTAATATGACACCCAGATCTTTTATAGTAGAGCTAACGCCAACTTTGTATCCCTCTAATTGTAGGTCGAGTTGTGAGATCTGCTGTGTACAGGATTTTGGCCCAATAAGTAATAATTCTGTTTTGTCTGAGTTTAAGAGAAGATAATTGTTGGTCATCCAGTCTTTAACATCTTTAATACACTCAGTTAGCTTGGACAGATTAGACGTCTCGTCAGGTTTAGTTGAAATATATAATTGAGTATCATCTGCATAGCAGTGAAAGCTGATCCCATGTCTTCTAATAATGTCTCCCAGGGGTAGAATGTATATTGTAAACAGTAAAGGGCCTAAAACTGATCCTTGAGGCACCCCGTATTTTACTGGGCTGATTTGTGAAGGCTGTCCATTTATATTTACAAACTGGTAACGGTCAGATAAGTATGACTTAAACCATTGTAGGGCATGTCCCTGGACACCTGTAGACTTTAAGCGATTAATAAGGATACCATGGTCAATGGTGTCAAATGCCGCACTAAGATCGAGTAGAACTAATAGCGAGATGCACCCTTGGTCAGCAGCTAAGAGTAAATCGTTGGTTATTTTCACTAATGCAGTTTCTGTACTGTGATGAGCTCTGAAACCTGACTGAAACACTTCAAAAACATTGTTGGTCTGCAGAAAGGAGCATAATTGAGCAGAAACAACTTTTTCTAGTATTTTAGATATAAATGGAAGGTTTGAAATAGGCCTATAATTAGCTAAGTTGCTGGGTTCCAGTTGTGGTTCCTTAATAATAGGTTTAATAACAGCTAACTTGTAAGGATTTTGGAACATGGCCTAAAGATAAAGAAGAGTTGATAATGTTAAGAAGAGGTTCTCCTATAACAGGTAGCAATTCTTTCAGTAACTTTGTCGGAATTGGGTCCAATATACACGTAGCTGATTTAGAGCTATTTATAATTTTGTCTAGCTCTTCCTGTTCTATGATTTTAAAGCACTGTAGGTTATTTAGATTCAGTGGCGTGTTTACTGGATCTGAAGTATAAGGCGGTGCAGAAAGTTTAATATCTCCTATTTTCTGTCTAAAGCCTTCTATTTTATCACTGAAAAAATTCATGAAGTCATCACTACTAATTTGCGGTGGAACGTTTTGTTCCAAAGATGACCGATTATTTGTTAATTTAGCAATGGTGTTAAATAAGAATCTAGGATTGTTATGATTATTTTCTATCAGTTTGCGGAGATGCTCAGCCCTGGCAGATTTTAAAGCCCTCCTATAGCTGGACATACTGTCTTTGTATGCAATTCTAAAGACTTCTAAATTAGTTTTTTTCCATTTACGTTCCAGGGCACGGGTTGCTGTTTTGAGAGCGCGGGTTTGACTATTATACCACGGTGTAGTTTTATTCTCTCTAGCCTTTTTTAGTTTGATGGGTGCCACAGTATTTAGAGTGCTAGTAAAGATGGCATCCAAACTGCTGGTTACTACATCAAGGTCATTTGCGTTTGCGGGTGCATTTCGAAGTAGAGAAAGATCAGGTAAGTTATTTATAAATTCATCTTTAGTGGATGGAACAATAGTTCTACTAGGGCGATATATCGGAGCGGATCTGCTAATTTCAGGTAAACACAGCTTATATAGTAAGAGGTAGTGGTCTGTAATATCATCACTTTGTGGTATAATGTCTACATCAATGACCTCAATTCCATAAGACAGAATTAGATCTAGTGTATGCTTTAGGCGATGAGTTGGACCAATAACATTTTGCTTTATTCCTAGTGAGACCAGCAAGTCCGTAAACGCGAGCCCTAATGTGTCGTTAGCGTCATCTATGTGGATGTTAAAGTCTCCTACAATTAGTATTTTATCAGTTTTAACTAGTAAGTCAGAGATAAAATCAGAAAACTCTTTTAGAAAATTGACATAGGGTCCTGGGGGTCTATATATGGTGATTAGAGCGAGAGATAACATAGGTTTTTGCATAGTGTTTGGAAGGACAACATTAAGCGCTAGTACTTCAAAGGAGCTAAACATAAGTCTGTTTCTCTGATTAACATTAAGAATATCACTAAAGATTGACGTGACTCCACCACCACGACCAGTTTGACGAGCCTCATGCTTATATAAGAATCCTGGAGGAGTTGCCTCATTTAAACTAATATAGTCATTTTGTTTCAGCCAGGTTTCAGTGAGACAGAGTGCATTAAGATTGTTATCTGTTATTATTTCATTTATGATAAGTGCTTTAGGTGCTAGTGACCTGATGTTTAGGAGACCAAGCTTCATGAAATTTGTATTTTCACTTTTTAGTGTTTTTTCTGGTTTAATTCTTAATAGATTATTTCTGGAGCACACAGTAAGTTTGTTTCTTGATCTAATAATACGAGGAACAGACACAGTCTCTATGGGGTTAGGTAGGTATGCATTACTGTTATTTATGTGGGACGAATAGGAGTCCGTGTGGCTAAATTGTGAATTTTGTGAATTTTTACTTACTAGTCAGATAGAGCGAAGTATTCTGGTGATGTTGTCCGACAGGAGTTCAGCTCCAGCTCGACTGGGGTGCAGCCCATCAGCGCGGAAAAGCCTAGGACACTCCCAGAAAAGATTCCAGTTATTGGCAAAGAGCAATTTCTGTTCTTCACACCATGTTAATAGCCATTCATTCAGAGCAAAAAGTCTACTGAACCTTTCATTTCCTTGGCGGTAGGTAGGAAGCGGTCCAGAAACGATGATCTGCGTGGCGGACGAGGTGCGTCGAACCGTCTCGATCAGGCTCCTGAAGTCCTTCTTCAGGATCTCCGTCTGCCGGAGCCCGGTGTCGTTCGTCCCCACGTGGAGGACGACGGCACCGAGGCTCTCGGCAGCGCTCAGGATAGTAGGTATCTGTGCAGAAATATTCTTAACTCGGGCACCAGGGAAGCAGAAAGTGCGTACTTTGTTACCTTTGGAGGAAGTGGAGCGGACGTGGCGCACGATTGAGTCGCCAATGATGGCAACATCGCGACCCGTCTCACGGAGAGGGGCGAAGCGGTTCTCCGTGGGGATCTCGAACACCGGAGGAGGAGACGTTCTGCCCCGGGACCTGGTAAGCACCTTACGCGGCTGCACCCAGGGGCCGTGGTAGCAGGGAGTCGGCGTGAACGACGCCTGGGTGCACCGCGTCCTCGGTGCGCTGGTCCTGGACAGAGAAGTACACGGGGTTGAGGAAACTGGGAGATTGTCGTTGTATCGAACACTTACCTCAGACGAGCGAGTACGGGTTAAGAGCAGAGCCCTGATGCCCTCTCGCTTCGTCTCCAGCGAGCGAATCTGGGACTCCACCGCTTCCAGCTCCAGCGCCTCCATCGATGCTTCTCCTGCACTCAAGGACAGACACGCAAGCGACATTGTACAAGGTGAAGAGCAAAGCCAGAAAGTGAGAAAATAAGTGAGTGAAAGAGGTTGGTAGCTTTAGCTGACCAGCGGTGCTAGCAGGCTAAAGCTACAAACACCAAGCGGATGCTCGAGAGACAGAACGTTTAAAAGTAGATTTGTTTGTATGAGTGTGTTAGGGGATTGTTCACCCCAAGTAGGAGAGATAAATATTTAGTGAATGAGGAGGTATTTTATGATAAAAATGTAAATTGCGAATCTAAACTCCAAACAAACGCAGCGAACTCCAAACAAACGCAGCGAAGCTACCGTCCAGTGACAGTGACGTCACTCGAGCATGCGCCGACCAACACAAGCAACTCTAGTGAGTTCCAAAGCCAGGGAGCAGAGCTGGCTGGAAACACGCAACCAGTTTAATTTGTTGTCGATTTGCATGTTTTTCCTTTTTTGTGAAGATGTCCCATGACATGTGGGTAGATCAGTGCATTTTGAGATGGTTGGGATCCATATGCTGGACATGTTTTTCAGTGCCGAACCAAGACAAAGAGAGCCTAGGTTGAAAGCATTCTTTTTGAGCTCATCTGGCAAGAGATGTCTGCAAGCGTTGGTGGTATAGTGGTGAGCATAGCTGCCTTCCAAGCAGTTGACCCGGGTTCGATTCCCGGCCAACGCATTTCCTTTTGGCTGCTGTTTATATCACTTAGTCCGTTGCCAACCTTGTAAAAGGCAACAGCCAAAAAGTAAAAGACAAAGGAGGGCCTCCCCGTCGGGGAATCGAACCCCAGTCTTCCGCGTGACAGGCGGAGATACTGTCCACTATACTAACGAGGATCTGCGCAGCAAGAAAACCCATTCTCCCCCCACACAGATCAGCAATGTAATCCAGTCCTAACAGCATTGTCTGCAGTGCTGGCACTAAAGACCTTGGCTGACAGCAAGAGGAGGGTAGAAAACTGGGCTTGGACAGTTTTTCTTCATAAATAATCCTTGCTTCTTCAATAGTCTTCGACTGGTCATCAGCAGTAACTTGAACAGTGCATCACACAGGAGAACGTTATTAGCATGTTTTGCAGCAAACAAAGCACGCCATTCATTCTTACACATTTCCCAGCTTTTACTCCACAAAATATCAGCTTGCCCTTTCATAAGCTGCATCCAGTCAACCCTTGCAATGACATTCAAACCGGGGGAGCTCATTACAGTGAATACTGGATGACAGAAGATGACAACTCCACCTCTGCAGAGTGAAATAATTGACCTCCCTTTTTTTGGGTGAGGTTGTACCTTCGAACGCTTTATCCAACCTAAACGTCAGAAAGAGATGGGATCCATACTCAACATTTTTTTTTTCGCCCACACAAAGAACTCCTTGTTCGAAAGCTTTCATTTTCTACACTTCTGTAAGAGGATGTCTACAAGCGTTGGTAATATAGTGGTGAGCATAGCTGGCTTCTACGTATATTCCCAGTAAATGTATTCCTTTTGGCTGCCGTAACATTACATGGCCAGGCGCCACTCTTGTGAAGATGTCCCATGACATGTGGGTAGATCAGTACATTTTGAGATGGTTGGGATCCATATGCTGGATATGTTTTTCATTGCCGAACCAAGACAAAGAGAGCCTTGGTTGAAAGCATTCTTTTTGAGCTCATCTGGCAAGAGATGTCTGCAAGCGTTGGTGGTATAGTGGTGAGCATAGCTGCCTTCCAAGCAGTTGACCCGCGTTCAATTCCCAGCCAACGCATTTCCTTTTGGCTGCTGTATATATCACTTAGTCCGTTGCTACCCTTGTGAAAGGCAACAGCCAAATGATTCTGTTTGATAATGTTTATTGCTTTGACAATATGCTGTTAAAAGCTCTATATAGTTAAAGGCGCTACACACACAGCCCCACTCCTTGGTATGGAGCGGCAAGTGCTGAAACACGCAACCAGCTTTATTTGTTTTCGATTTGCGTGTTGTTTCTTTTTTTAAAGTGTCTTTTATTTTTTAAATCTCTCAAATTAGGCTATTTTAGGCTATTAGGAGATATTAGTTCAGTAATGTGCAGTAGGCTATTGACCAACACCCCCTGCATACAGTTTAGGCTACACACTGCAGGTCTACAGTTCTGATGTGTTATGAATTGTTTTAGATGACAGTGAGACATGCTATATTTAGTTTTTATTGTAAAATATACATTATACTCCAGTACAAAGTAAAATAATATTTATTAATGGCCATTGGCAGCGTATAGCCGTTAAGCTTAAATAGTCGAAGTATGTTTTTATTAATAAAAGCACTAAGACTGCAGCTCTGCACAAGACGTTTGGCCAGCGGAGAAATTAAAATGGTCGTGCCCAACTGAGCCTGGTTTCTCTCAAGGTTTTTTTTCTTCACTTCCGCCTTTAGTGAAGTTTTTTTTTCCCTCTCCGCTGTCGCCACTGGCTTGCATGGTTCGGGATCTGTAGAGCTGCGCATCGTTGGATTTGCTCTTCAGTATTTGGACTCTCAGTAGTGATTATTAAACCACACTGAACTGAGCTAAACTGAACTGAACTTAAACACTACAAACTGAACTACACTGTTCCTATTTACTGTGACCTTTTATGTGAAGCTGCATTGACACAATCTACATTGTATAAGCGCTATACAAATAAAGGTGAATTGAATTGAATTAATATTAAAACAAACTACAAAATAGCCAACTTTTGATTTTATTTCGTTTCCGGATATTTTTATCAAACAAAAAATGCAATTGTATTTTGGTCTTAATTTGATTAGAAATGTAATAGCCGTTTAGGCAACACTACTTCTACATAACATTGGCTCTGATTGCGTTTTTACAGATATCCTAGATAGACTTTTGGCTGAAAAACATTACCTGTTCATTTCAGTGCTGTATTTTGACATTTCACAAGGGCTTCAGCTGGTACCGGCCTCAATTTCACGACTTGACGTTTATGTGGCGTCTACACATACAGAGCGAGATGAGATGAAACCTCAGATTCAATGTGTAGCTGCACAGTTTCTGCAAATGTTGACTATAGATTCATCTAAATTTAAATACTGCCGAAATATTGCCAGACAATTGCCAATTGCCAGAGAGCTGCCTCAGTAATGAAAGACACAGTTGGTAGACACACACACGCACACACACAGGATACACTTATAGGCCTATTCATTATTGATTTATTTAACATTAAACACACAGTAATTAAATTAAAAAAAGAAAGGCATAACTTCAGAAAAAGTGCTCACTGCTGTTTCCGCAATTTCTGAGGTTGCATTGTTTCTCTGCCATTTGCTTGTCAGTGGTGCGGCATTGCTAGATTACTTTTGTTTTAATCAGAGATTAAGATTAGGACTTCATTCATTCATTTTCTTTTCGGCTCAGTCCCTTTATTAATCCAGGGTCACCACAGCGGAATGAACCACCAACTTATCCAGCACGTTTTTATGCAGCGGAAGCCCTTCCAGCTGCAACCCATCTCTGTGAAAAATCCATACACACTCATTCTCTACGGACAATTTAGCCTACCCAATTCACCTGCATCGCATGTTTTGGACGGTGGGAAAACCGAGCTCCCGGAGGAAACCCACGTGAACGCAGGGAAAGCATGCAAACTCAACACAGAAACACCAACTGACTCAACCGAGGTTCAAACCAGCAACCTTCTTGCTGTGAGGCGGCATTGCGTCACCCCAAGATTAGGCCTATATAGACAATTTTAGTTATTTAGCGTAATGTATAGTTATTTCGTTTAATTAGAGTAATTTACAAATATATAAATTATTTAGTGCTTTTTGGATTTAGGCATAGGCCGAGTATAAAACTTAATATTACTTGTAAATACAAAAGATTATGCGGTTTAGTAAATTTTTTTTTTGATGGTACTGTATTGCATGTTGAATGTTACAATTACAAAGAGTTTTATTAAACAAGTGCACTAGCACAAGATATTTTTGTAGGTGTAAAAATATAAAAAGTATCATTTTCATATTCTTGCCTTATTTATCTTTACTGTAAATATAAAATACTATGCAATGCGTGGTTTACCTAAGAAAAAAAGGCGCAGCAAGGCAAAAAGTTAGTCTAGAGCCCTGTATTGGATAGATTAACTGATAGATTGTGTGTGCATTTTAATAACATTGACACTACTTTTACGATTGATTAAACTAGGGATGCTAACGATTACTCGATTGATTTATTGTCGGTAACCCTTTAAACCCGATAGACCTCATCGATGACCAATTAAGCATGGGCATTTAATAAGTTATGCTTTGCGCTGTGAGACGCGTTCCCAAATTCACACATTACATAATCAAGTGTGTGCAGTTTACGTTACCTTTTGGAGACGTGCACTCTCTTGATTTTGCATATTGGGGACACATAAAACCCTGTTATGCACAGATCTCCTTTATGTCCGCTGGTGCTGCCGTTAATCCGCAGGTCAAGTAATCAAAAAGTAGGCTACATGACGTTTAATTATGGGCAGGTTAATAAGACCAAACACTGGTTGTGCAAACTTTAACTACTTCTTCTAAAATATTAGTGTTTCAAGCTATATTATCTTTTTATAGACTGGCATAGGCCTAACTAGGCATCACGGTCAGACATTTAGAGTATAAAAACGACCGCTTACCTCATTTCACTGTGATCATTATGCGGATCATATTGCATATTCGGGTAATTCTTAGGCAGCCTTGTAAATAATGTATTTTATTAATGGATTGTTTATAAGGACTAAGCTATTAAATACTGTAATTCTCCGAGTGGAAAATGCTTGAGTTGTTTGATAATATCTATCATATCATGCAAAACTTTATCTATCATGTTTATGATCTGCCCCTCATCCTTCAATATTACAGATTGATTTATCAGATGATTTGTCATAAGAGAAATGTTAACAAAAGGATTTTCTTCATGGAGACCCATCTAAAAACAATCGACAATCAATAATTCATTTAGTATAAATACAAGTTTTAGTAACAATAACTTAAACCGAAACATACCTTTATACATGAAAGATCAGGTTCTCTGTAACCTTTAAGACAAGTTAGTCGCATCAGAAATGACTTTCGCTTATGACGTCTGCTTCGCGGGCATTTCACGTTGTATGCGTCACCGTCACATTTGTACACAGGCTTTAAATTAATGCTTTTTGTCTACCAGATTCATATAATAAAGAGAACGATAAAATAACGTTATTAACCGGTTAACTGTAAACGTTTCTCTTCAGAATGATTAAAGTTGATCTTTTTTTCGTTTTTCATTTCTGTTCCTGAAAAATGTCATTCGTTTCTGTTTTTCGTTTCCGTTTCTTGAACCGGTTCGGAGCCCTGCTTAAAATATTGTAATTATTATACTTGTCTAATATAGACCTATACATTATTGGCAGCAATGTATTATCTAATTTCAATTTTGCATCTATATCTTATTTTATTTAAAATGTTTAATAAATGTTTATAATAATTTACTAATTAAATTTACTCTAATATTGCAGAAAACACATTATGTTTACCAATCACACTAACAATAACACTAACCTGCTTCTTTTTAAAGGATAAAAATGGAATAAAAAGTGTACTTAAACAAAGAGGCACCAGTTCCAGCTGCCACAAAAAGGCAATGGACACAGAATAAAACAGGTTGCTCAGGTCAAAAAGACAGAGAAGCAGGGATAACAGCAACAAACATTTTAAAAGAAAGAGGGATAGACTCTGTTGAACTCATAAAATGCACAGACATACGTTCAACATGTGTCTACCTCACAGACAGGTCTTGCAGTTTTTTTTTGCATCCAACCAAACAGATGGGAGTTGAATTAATATAGATAGATGGATTGACATTTTAATAAATGAAATAAAAAAGTATAGGAATAAAATGTAAAACACAAATGTATAATTTGAATGGTTTAGAGTAATGGTAGATTTTTATAATTGCCTATAATCTATTTGTATACTTTTATTTATTTATGTATTTATTTATTTTTTGTTTGTTGTATTGTTTATCTGTTAAAACTCATATTGTGTTGCTACCAACAGCAAGTGACAGCATTTCTTTCTTTCATTCCAATTACAGCAAATAACTCCTGCAAGTCCTGCAGGAATTATAAAATCCTGCAGGATTTGTCACTTGCTTGGATACATTGTAAAACCTGTAAGAAATCCCTGCACATATCGTCAATGTGTCCTACAGGATTTTTACATTCCTTCAAGACAGCAGCTATCCTGCAGGAAAAAAAATAGATCATTCAGGATTCCTGTAAAAAGCACTGCATGGTTGTAAAACCTGTAGGAACTGCCTGCACATATTGTCATTTTGTATTGCAGGAATTCATAAATCCTACTGGATACCAGCAGATTCCTGCTGAAAAAATGAAAATTCTGCAGGATTCCTGTAGGCTGTTTTTGTAAGGGTAGGACAATCAACAGCTGATCATTTACTGAAAGAAGATCTAAAACGTATGATTAAATAGAGATTTATCTGAAAAATGAAGGAAGAGCACTAATCACATGAGGCATTGATAATCACTGGCAAAAACATCTGAAACTCTTATAAATATTGAATATTTATTAATGTTAAATCAATTACCAGTAAAAACAGGACAGAAGTCAGATTAATACAATTATAACTTAAGGACACATAAGACTCAATAATACATTATTTATTATGAGTAAAGTGAATTCAGATAAATGTTATTTGTTACATACACAAAGAAATATACAGCACGATTTAATAAACTGAAACTGGAAAAAAAACCTGAAAGAATAAACTTAGTGAATGTATCCTCAAATTATGCAGGAATTAAAATACCTTAGGTATTTTAGGAGTCGATCACGCTCAGGCGGAGGCAGTGAAAGCAGTGCTTTTATTTTCAGGGAAATCCACTTGAGCTCCATGAAGGACTGATGTTACTCTCTCCAGTACAGCAGGTGGCAGTGTGCAGCTTTACTCTGCTCTGACTCAACACACAGCCAGAGGAAGAGGTGTGTGGCGTTTTCACTTACTTCTCCACATCCAGTGTTTATACTGCTTTTGGTAAAGTTGTTTCAATCCCCTAAGAACTGTGCCCCTGAGACACTTTAGATGAAATCAGAGAGCTCCCTCGTCTGTCATAGACAGCAACAGTTCAGACATGCTCAAAGTCCAGAAAAGGAACCAAAAACATTGTCAAAACAGTCCATGTGACTTTAGTGGTTCAATTGTAATCGAGTTCCAAGAACATTTTGTGTGCAAGAAAGTGTTGAAAAAAGCAGCCAAATTAGGAACTGTTGATCTATATAGTGGCTGTATTTGCTCCTGTATTCTCTTCATTTGCATTCAGCAGAAGAAACTCAAACAGGTTTGGAACAAGTAGAGGATGAGTAAATGACAGAATTGTAATTTTTATGTGAACTACCCCTTTAGTAAAGGTAAATTAAATATTACTACTGAAGATATTGCTAAAGAATGGCAGGAAACGTGGAACACAGATAATAAGAGATGACAATTCATATGAAAAAAAAAAGAATCCCTATATAAGCCTATGAAGTTGTAGAAATAGAAAAGAAGAGGTCATAATTATGAAGATGAGATTTGGACTCAGATATTAATAGGAAGTAATGTGTTGTAGACATGCAAGTCATCATGAACTGGATTAAAAACGTTTCTCAAAATTGTCTTAAAATGTTTAGATTAAAGGTTTGAGAGAGAGAGAGAGGAGAGAGAGAGAGAGCAGATATAGTGTAAAGTGAAAAACATGGGAGAAATGTATCAATAAGTCATGACTGCAACAGTAAGTGGCAAAAAAGCTAAACAAAAAAGACTTTTATTTTGGCGTGGTGTGTGACGTCATCAGGCGGCGCCGCTTCAGCGCTGAGATTTAACTGGAGAAAGGTTTGTGTTTTAAAACGCTTACAGATATAAACCGATTTAAATTTAAAGTTCTGAAGTTTTAGGTTTTTTATACGATGCTAAATTATGTTCCTGTTGTTGGAGCTAATATTTTAACCCTTTATACAACGTAGTACTATTTTATTCTCAGTAACCGAGGGCTATTGTTTGAATAAAGTAACAAAAAAGTGTGTAATACGTGTTTTAATGAAACCTTTACCTGATTTAGTTTTGTTAATTACTCTCGTATAAAGAAACTGTTAAAGTGTTGAAGAGAAGGTATTTTGTTTCTGCTCATTGTTTTATTTATTTTAAACAGGATAAAGTGTCCAAACACAGAGAAAAACTCCTGCTGAAGCGACTGATCTCCACACTGTTATAAAGATGGCGTTTATTAAAGAGGAGAGTGAAGATGTGAAGATTGAAGAAACATTCACAGTCAAACAGGAAGATCTGCAGGAACAAACAGGTTAGTTTTCATTCTCAAAGACCAACTCAGTCATTTGATCCTCATTCAGATATATTTTAATATTAAGAATACTAAATTAAATCCATCTTGCAGTCCTGAGTGTGCTGCCTAGTTCTCCTAAATGCACATAAGCACTGATTGAAAGACAGGAATGAGTTTCTTTCGTCACTTGTTCTCATGTCTTTTGTCATTCTTTTATGTATTATTAGTGTCCCATTTTCTCTACCTTCTTAACATTATTGCTTTTCTTGTTCTCCTACTGTTTGTAAAGCATCCTTAAGCACTGGTGCTATGTAAAATAAATAAAAACAATACATTTAAAAAAGTTTAACTGAGCTGACAATATTTGACCTATAGTATTCTCATAGAAGATATCTGCTATTACAGTGATGGTGTTGGCTTAGTACTTTCCATTTGCATATGTCATGTTAATCACAATTCCAACTTCTTTATGGGTTTAAACTTGTTTTTAGTAGTTGTTACTAGTTCTCACAGATAGTATCTGAGTTAGAATTACATCATTATTATAATAACTAATTACCAGGGATATTGTGTTTAAACAGGGTTTCTGTGGGGTCTTAAAATGTCTTCAATTCCAAAATCAAAATTTTTAGGCTTTTAAAAAGTCTTAAATTTACTGAAATATTGTGTTGTAGGTCTTAAATCTTTTTTAAACAAGTCTTCATTTTCCTTTGTTCATGTTTTGCTACCCAATCTGGCCAAAACCCATACAATCACCAACAATCCATCTCAATAAAACTTTCAACTTTTATTCAAAAAGGTCATTTTAACTCTATTTATCATAATGGTTTAATTCTTTTCCTTACAATAACATTTGTTTAAACGTGCTCCATGTATTTACTGCTAAGGCCATCGACCTGGACAGAGTGTTATGCACAGGTTTAGTTTATTATAGTTTTTAAAACTTTTAAAACATTTGTTTATTTTTTTTTAATTTAAATAAAGTTTATTTTGGAAAAAAAAGTGTGTGGATATAAGTAGAGCTTGCTATTTTTTTTACACAATATTTAAAATCTTTTGCTAAGAAATATTTAAAATATTGTCTTTTTCATTATTCATTTATTATTGTATTATTAGCCTTTAGCCTTTTATGAGTCTAAAATTTCATTCATAATAGTTTTAAAAATGTCTTTAGAAGTCTTGCATTTAACTTGGTGAAACCTGCAGAAACCCTGGTTTAAAGTATGTCAGAATTTTAAATATGCTGAACGAAATGGACACTAAAATAATTAATTATTATAAAACATTGTACAGAATTCTAAACTATATGATGATGTTGTGGGACGACATGAAGCAAAACGAACAAGTTATAGTGGAACAATAACGTTTAGCATTGCACTGACTACAGCTGGCCAACAAACTAGTCTAAATGACTTTTGCTGATAAGTAATGGATTACAGCATGTTGATGATATGCAAACATTTGAGTGTAAAGTTCATCCGAATATTGACCATAATCTTCATGTACCAGCAGGCGCCACCATTGGAATCTTTTTGCTTGAGACTTTTTTAAAGAATTAATTTTTAGATCCTAAACAGTGTTATGCTGCTTAGGCATGGGATGATATTTTTTTGCTGTACCGTCCCTACGGTATATGTAAGGTTTTTTTTTTTTACATTTTGTTTTAAGTGTTTCAGGACAACAGTATCTCCGGCAGAAAAGATATACAAAGATGCCGTTTTAAATTGTAAAGAAATCTGTGTTTATGAAACAAATGAATACAGCAGAAGTCAAGGATTCATTTGAATTATTCAGCCTGACATGTTTACTGCTCCAAAATATTTTCAAAGTTTCTCAAAAGAAAATATATTGTGTTCAAAGGTGGAAAAGTTTTTGTGTTTTACCCAGACATTTAAAAAGAATATATTTTAGAGCAGTAATCACAGTGCTGTGAAACCGTGATATTTTTATTCAAGGTTATCATATCGTCAGAATCTTATACTGGCCCATGCCTAATACTGCTTGATGTTTTAAAGTCATCAATTCATTCATTCATATTCTTTTCGGCTTAGTCCCTTTATTAATCTGGGGTCACCACAGCAGAATGAACCGCCAACTTATCCAGCATATGTTTTATGCAGCGGATGCCCTTCCAGCTGCAACCCATATCTTGGAAACATCCATACACATTTATTCACACTCATACACTACGGACATCTTAGCTTTACCCAATTCATCTGTACCGCATGTCTTTGGACTGTGGGGGAAACCGGAGCACCCGAAGGAAACTCACACAAACATGGTGAGAACATGCAAACTCCACACAGAAACGCCAACTGACCCAGCCATGGCTCGAACCAGTGACCTCCTTGCAGTGAGGCAATAGCACTACCTACTGCACCACCACGTCGCCTGTTGCAAAGTCGTATTTTCTAATTTTATTGTGTTTCTTTGTATGTATAGTCATGAACACACTTGTTTGTAGAGCAAGTAGCAGTTGATTATTCCTGGTCATTTCTCTAATAGGCAACTGAAGTTCCAAAATACTAGCATATAAGATCAGGGCCCTGTTTCAGAAAGAAGGTTAAGTGAAAACTCAGAGTATTTTAACCCTGAAATGAGAGAAACTCTGTGTTTTTCGTTTCGAAATGGCAGGTTTGTCAAACTGGAGAAAGCAGAGTAAGTCAAGCCTGTTTCTGAAAGAGAGGTAACTTTAACTCAGAGTCAGTTATTTATAGAATACTGTTTACTCACTGCAATCAAAGCACAAAGTAGTGAGCGTAAAGACACTGGATTAGACGTGTGCTGTTCCATCAGTAACCAAAGTGCGGCCTCATCATTACAGATGTTGGAAAACCAGAATATCAGTTTGTGTAAATTGGCCACCCAATAATAGTATAGGAAATTTGGCATTGCCAATCCACCCTCTTCCTTCTTTTTTTCCAAGAATTGCTTTATGTGAGGAGTTTTCTTATCCCAGAGAAATGTAGAAAAACAATTATTCAACTACTTGAAAAATGACTTGGGAATTTAAACAGTCACAGTCTGAAACAGAAATCTTGGTAGTATTGTCATTTTAATGAAATTGATCTTCCTGTCTTGTTTGGCTTTGTCTAATGTCGTTTTAAATAATGATAATTAATAATGAAATAATTATAATTATAACTAACAGATCCTTATATTTGCGTGTCACACTCACACCCAGATATACAAATTTATCAGGACTTAGTGAAAATGGAAAGATTGGAAGGACATTTGCTGTGCTCTATCATTGATAGGGAAAAAGAGACTCTTTGCTAGGGTGACTTTGTATCCAGAAACATTTCCAAATTCTGAAATTACTGTAAGAGCTTTTGGAATACATGTATCTGGATTTGACAGAAAAAGAAGATCATCCGCATATAGCTGGAGCTTATGTTCTTGTCCCTCTCTGAAAATTCCTCGCAAGTCATCTGAGTTCTTTAATATGGTTGCAAGAGGTTCGATGGCAATGTCAAAGAGCAGAGGGGACAGAGGGCAGCCCTGTCTTGTTCCCCTAGAGAGTGAAAAGCATTTAGAAATTATGTTATTTGTTTGAATGGATGCTTGGGGCCTGGAATATAAAATTTTAATCCAGGAACAGAATCCAGGGCTAAAACCAAAATTTTTAAGCGCTGTAAATAAATAGATATACTCTATTATATCAAATGCTCTTGGGCATCTAAAGAAATTAGGACCTCTGGATTTAGGTGAATAAATAATATTAAATAAGTGACGAAGGTTGTAAGATAACTGTCTCCCAACAATAAAAACAGTTTGATCTGGGTGAATTATCTTTCTCATGACTGACTCCACTCTGATTGGCAGCACTTTAGCCAGGATCTTATAATCACAGCAGAGTAAGCTGATCGGCCGATAAGATTCACATTTAAGTTGATCCTTATCCTTTTTAAGAAGTACTGTTATAACAGCTGATGTCATGGGAGTGATTCCGAGACAAGAGTTTCAGCAAATACATTGCACAACAGGGGTGTGAGCTTGGCAGAAAACTTCTTATAAAACTCGGCCGGTAAGACATTAGGGCCTGGTGCTTTTCTGGTTTTCAATTTTTTGGTTGCATTTTCAATTTCAGAAGGTGTTATATTTCCTTCTAATGCCAACTGATCTGAATCACTGAAGGATGGTAATTCTAAATAATTAAAAAAGCTCTCAATACGTTCAATTTCGTTTACCTCAGAGCTGTAAAGAGTTTTATAGAAGTTTTTAAATTGATCATTAATTCCCTGTTGATCAGTAATAATACTGCCATCATCCTTACTAACTGCTGCTGTAAAACCAGCTGCTGAGGATTGTTTCAGTTGGTAACACAATAATCTGCCAGCTAGTACACCATGTTCATAATGAATCTGGCGTGATCTTATGTGGAGATCCTCTGCATTTTCACTAGTCAAGGAGTCATATTTCATTTGCAGAAGAAGTCTTTTCTTATGGAGCTCTTCGGAAGGTGATGTTGAGTGTAGCTGATCAATTGTA
Organism: Danio aesculapii; assembly: GCF_903798145.1. NCBI lineage: Eukaryota > Metazoa > Chordata > Actinopteri > Cypriniformes > Danionidae > Danio > Danio aesculapii. The sequence continues at coordinate 14,323,834 of NC_079438.1, read as the reverse complement.
TTAATTTTATTCATAATCTCTGTAAGCCGTTTTGACATTCTTTTATTTGCACTAGCTTGATATGAAATAATCTGTCATCTTATATATACTTTCAAAGTATCCCATAGGATGCTATAACTTATCTCTTGGGATTCTTTTGTCTCAAGGAATAAATCAATTTGAGCATCAATAAATTTTCCAAAATGGTCGTCTGCCAAGAGTTTTGAATTAAACCATCATGTACGTTGGGGGATTACATTGCCTGGAAAACATAGCTTTAGTGAGACTGGACAATGGTCTGAAATAACAATATTACCATACTCTACTTCTGAAATTAAGGGAATTAACTGCTTGTCCAGGAGAAAATGGTTAATCTTGGAATAGGTTTGATGCACAGGTGAATAAAAGGAAAATTGCTTGGAAGATGGATATTTAAATCTACAGGGGTCACTTACACCAAATGTCTGGAAGGAGTTGATGCATTTTGCTGGCTGACTTAATGTATTACTCGAAGAGCTAGAGCGGTCCAAAATTGGGTGCAAAACACAATTTAAATCGCCTCCTAAAATTAAATTGTGTGTCAAGACTAGGAAAAATTGAAAATAAATCAATGAAAAATTTTACATTTTCCCAATCAGGAGCATACACATTGGCCAGGACCACAGACATGTTAAAAAGTTTACCTTGGATTATTACGTAACTGTTATTTTTATCCAATACATGACTCCATAATAAACTGTACATTCTTATGTATGAGTACAGCAATGCCCATACTTTTGCTATTGAAGTTAGAATGATATATTTGGGTATAACATACTCTATTAAGTTTAGAATAGTCCCTTTTCAACAGATGTTGTGATGTATTCTGATGTACACCACTAGGTGGTGCCCTGTTCTTGTGTATACTGTGAAGCACTATGTACATGGAGTGTAGAACAAGAGAAACTCGGCTAACTAACAACCTTGTCTGCTGTCTTTAATGAATATTCTATCCTCTTATCTGAATAAGCCTAAATAGCTTTAAGAGTCTACAGAATATAATACAGATATGTCTCCTGTAAATATACAATATCAGATTTTAACTTATTAAGATATGCAAACACCTTGTTTCGCTGGGTGATTTAGCCCCCGCATGTTATAACTGGTAAAGTTTGTCTTTACTCCACCCATTTTCATGGAGGGCTGTCGAAAACATTTATCAGAAGCATCTGAAAGGTATCTGTGGGTTTTGTTTGTATGGGGGTGTGTACAAACAAGAAAAGGAAAAGGAAAAAAGGGAAAGGAAAAAAAAGAGAGGTAAAAAAAGAAAAAAAGGGGGGATCGCACATACACTTATAAACTAGAAACAACACAATATTGAAACCTTGTGTGTAAACTTGCAGACACTTCCAGCTACTTCCACTCTTAACTAGCTGACCATGTGGGACCTCACGTATAAAACAAAACCATTTGAACAGCTCTTGATGTTTCACTACAAAGCTACCCCATTATTGACAAAATATACTTCAGAACTAGAAATAACAACAACAAACATGTGCTATAGTGGTAATTTAAAAGTCAACCAGAGAGTGACATTAACATTTGTATTGTCATTGACAGCCCAGTGTACTGCTGTGATTGCCTTCATTTCAGTGGCTTTCTTCAAAATATCTTCTTTTTCGGAAAAGTAGTGGGATTTAATCACGAAGGCGCGTGGCGGTTCCTTGTCGTTCACTGGTCTGCTGCGTAGAGTACGATGTGCCCAGTCCAGTAGTAGAGTCCTCTCGAGGTTCATGGTATCTTTCAGGATGCCAGCTACAAATTCCGTCACGCGTCTGCCGTGCTCCCGTCCTTCTTTAACTCCTGTAATGTGGAGATTTGAGCGGAAAGACCTCTCTTCAAGATATTCGCTTCGGTCTCAGCAGAGCCAGCTCCTTTTTCACTATACTAAACTCTTTTTCCAGGGTAGTAAGAGAGTCGGAGTATCCACCCAACACAGACTCCAGAGCAGTCACTCTTTTGCTGCTTCCACTCTGGCGTTGATGTGCTCCACAGCATTACGTAACTCTGTTTGAAGCTGGTCAATATGATTGCAAAGTTCATTTGACTGCGCAACAGACTTTTCCTCAATTTTAGCAATCAAATCGCCCTTTAGTGCATCAATACCTTTAAGGACCGCACTGTTATCACTCGCCGGAGCCGTCTCTTTCTTAGATACAGCTTGCTCTTCAGGGTTAGCATTAGCATGGAGACTAGTAGCGGATTTCGCCTACCTACAGTTGCTTCGGCCTTTATTCATTCTGATTTAAGTTGAATTATGCTCAGAACAGCTAGACTGCGACACTTAAAGCTTATTTTCCAGTATAGGTAGGTTTAAGGTAAAATATTTAGGATAAGAGCAATATTAAACAAAATTTTACGTTTCACGTGAGGACCTCAACAGTTTGCGTCTTTGCATGGCGCCGCTCCAACTGGAAGTCCAAAACAAACAATATAATAATAATCACAATGAAACACGTTTGCTTCTTACCCACGGAGCAGAGGGGACAAGGGACATGAGAGGGGAATGACGAATGTGGAGGTGTGAATGTGACGGTTGAGGGCATCGACGAACCCAGCCGGTGAGTCGGCTGCTGACCAATATGCTAGCAAGATAAATCGGTAAGTTGATTTTGTTCAGGACAGTACATTGCACTAAAGTCTTTGGTGACGCACTCGTTCACAGACGTCACGAGCACTTCAGTTACAAGACAGCGGTCTTTGCCCTGTTGCTTCGATACGTACTTTCGCTTTTTGTTTCTTACAGTCTCGTTAAGTTTACACTGCTCGTCTCGACCCGGATTCTCTACTCGTTTTCCCGCACTGCAACAGTTCAGTCAACTTCTCTTTCTTCTGCACACCACATAATGCCCTCTTCAACTCTCCTCCTCTTCCTTTATACTCTCACCAATTTCCTTTTTGCCATCCCATGGGTGAAGACCAATTAAACAATGTTGACTGTCGTGCTTTAGACGACCAATCACTTCTGAAGATATGAAAAACGGGCCAATGAAATGCCAATTGAATTGGCGGAGCTTAGCTCCACAGCTGAAACTGATGAGCCAATAAGGGCTATATCAGTCGGCTGCTGGAGCCAGCTCATCAGAATTTGCCTGCTGAACAGCCGATTGCTCAGCTCCCAGCTGGAGACTCAGGTGCTGTGGCAGTCTAGACACATGTCTCCATTCTCTGTTCGGGGAACGTGGGTTACGTACGTAACCAGGACGTTCCCCTTCATAAGGGAACTTCTACGTGTGTCTGTATAAACAGACTTTGGGAGACTGTATGGAAAGCGCCACAGCAGCTAAGCCCGTCACGCTCCTGATGTGTAGTTTGCCAAGCCAAAGTGTGAGCGCACTGACATCACCAAGAGCGCAACCTTCCAACGTCCCCTAGGCCCAACAAATTTCAATTGCATGGGAATAAAAGTTTAAATCGGGGGTCGTAAGTGTGCTTTTACCTAGCTAATATAGACTAGGGATTTTAAAAAATACGATAGTATGTTGGGAAAGCGTGCCAGTCTCCGAAGGGGGAGGACGCAGTGGAGACCACCTACTACCCTAGAAGGGGAGACCTGATGGTAAAGAGGCATATGGACTAGCCCTAATGAGGGGGAGTGCTACATATGATAAGCTGGTTAGCGGTTTAGGGAAGACACGGGACCGCCTAATAAGGGGGAACACCGTGGTAATAATGCATATGGCATCACCAAATGGGGATGCACATAGCTGGCACCGATCCTCAATATGTGTGTAGACCAAAAGGGCATACCAACCGCACACTGAGCCATGCACTCGACTCCTCCAGTGAGTCGATGCTGGGGGCCTCGGAGGAATTCTCTAGGGTTCGCCTGGGAACGGGAACTTTAGTAGTAGAGAAGGAAAAGCGCACGCATCTCCGTGTTAGGGAGCCTGGCGCAGCAAGCGTTGGTGACACCAAGCTTAACCCCCACCTCCCACCCTGCCTGCCTCCTCCGCATCAGTATCTCTAAATGGGGTGGTAGGAACCTTGGGCACATAGCCAGGTTGGGGTCTTAGGACAACGTGAGAGTAACCCTGCCCGAATTCAAGGCACGATGTGATCAGCAGAGCTGTCTTTAATGACAGAATTTTAAGTGATACCGAATCGAGTGGCTCGAACGGATCTCTCTGCAGACCTGCCAGGACTATAGAGAAATCCCAAGAGGGCATGAGAGGGGGGCGGGATGGATTTAATCGGCGCGCGCCTAATCGGATGACTAGATCATGCTTCCGGAGTGTGTTGCCATCCACCGCGTCATGATGAGCGGAGATTGCAGCCCCGTAAACCTTCAGTGTGGAGGGTGACAGCCGACGCTCCAGCTTATCCTCAAGGAAGGATAACACAATGCTAATCTGGCAAGTTTGGGGGTCTTCTCGGTGAGAAGCACACCACTCAGAGAATAGACTCCACTTCAGGGCGTAGGCAGGCCTTTTAGAGGGTGCTCTAGCCTAAGTGATGGTTTTAAGTACCGCGGGCGGTAAGTCACCTAAGTCCTCCGCACTCCATCTATGGACCACATGTGGAGGTTCCAGAGATCTGGGCGTGGGTGCCAGATGGTGCCCCATCCCTGAGAGAGGAGGTCCTCCCTTAGGGGAATGCGCCAAGGAGGGGCCGCCGCTAGGAGTGTGAGTTCCGAAGCCCAGATCCGGTTGGGCCAGAGGGGTGCAACAAACAAGACCTGCTCCTCGTCCTCCCTGACTTTGCACAAAGTTTGTGTGATTTGACTCACTGGGGGAAACGCATATTTGCGGGTGCCCGATGGTCAGCTGTGAGCCAGTGCATCCGTGCCGAGGGGGGCCTCGGTCAGGGAATAAAACAGCTGGCAATATGCGTTCTCGGTGGAAGCAAACAGATCGATCGGGCTTCCCCGAAGCGCGCCAATATCAGCTGGACCGAATCGGGGTGGAGTGTCCACTCTCCTCGGGACACTAGCTGCCGTTAGAGCACATCGGCTGCACGGTTGAGCTCGCCCGGAATGTGAATGGCACGCAGGGATTTCAGTCGCGTGTGACTCCAAAGGAGCAGACGTCGAGCGAGCTGAGACATGCGGCGAGAGCGTATACCCCCCATACGGTTGACATAAGCCACCGTTGTCATGCTGTCCGTCCTGACCAGCACGTGTTTCTGCTCCAGCACCTGAAAAAAAGGGGCAGAGTGCCAGATACACTGCCAACAGCTCCAGGCAGTTGATATGCCAATGCAGGTGGGGTCCAGACCACGAACCTGCGCCTGCATGCTCGTTGCACAGGGCCCCCCAGCCCGTGCTGGAGGCATCTGTCGTTACAACAACATGCCTGGATACTAGCCCTAGAGGCACTCCGGCCCGTGGAAAAGCCAGATCCGTCCAGGGGCTGAGGGTGCAGAGACACAGCAGAGTGATGTGCACCCGGCGCGTACCCGCACGCCATGCCCATGTGGGCACTCAATCGCAAAGCCAACGCTGAAGTGGTCTCATATGAATGAAACCGAGCGGCGTGACCACGGATGCCATCTGCCCCAGGAGCCTCTGAAAACATTTCAGTGGAAACACTATCTTCCTGTGGAGCTCATTCAGACAGGAAAGCATTAGCCTGGCACGCTCCTTGGAGAGACGCGAAACCATGGTGATTGAATCCAGCTCCAGCCCGAAATAAGAAATGCTCTGCACAGGGCAAAGTTTGCTCTTCTCTCGGTTGACCTGAAACCCCAACTGGTCGAGGTGCCAAAGCACTTTGTCTCTGTGCATAATCAACTGATCGCGAGAGGAGGCTAAAATGAGCCAGTCGTCGAGATAGTTGAGTATGTGGATACCCGCATAGCACCCTCCGCGACAGAGAGAGCCCAAATGGGAGGACTTTGTACTGCCACGCTCGTCCTTCGAACGCAAACTGGAGAAAGGGGCGGTGGCATGGAAGAATAGAGAAGTGAATATACGTGTCCTTCAGGTCTATGGCTGCAAACCAATCCTGTGGACGGACGCTCTGAAACAAGCGTTTCTGCGTGAGCATTCTGAAAAGCATTTTGTGTAAATGACAGTTCAGTCTGCGCAGATCTATAATTAGTCTTAACCCCCCGCTCTTTTTGGGCATGATGAAATACAGGCTGTAAAACCCGGACTCCATCTCGGCTGGAGGGACCTGCTCAATTGCTAACCAGGCCGGCAGAGTGCCAACTGAGGCGCAGCTCAGGATGGGAGCGCTCATCCCGGATAGCGATGCGTCCAGCGGAAGAGCTGAAAATAATTCTCTTACCTTCTTCCCTGGATCCCGCAGTGAGGCCTGAGTGAGAGAAAGGAGTCCGTTCTGCTGCACTCTGAGGGCCTAAGGCAAAGGATCCTGGTGCTTGAGCTGGAAGGCAGAGCGTCTTAGACTGGCAGTGCTCGGGTTTGCGCATCCGGAGAGAGGGTAAACTGCTCTTTTATTGAAAATTTGGTTGCCGCCAGCCCGGAAGTCGGCAGCGATGAGTTTAAAGTCCTTGTTATGGACTGATGTGATGATCCTCGGCCCCCCCACCGAGGAAAGAGTAGGTCCCCTTTTTTCCAGATGGCCCGTCTCAGGGACACTTTGCGGTCCGTTTACCGGACTTAGCATCGCAGTCCCGCGGGAGGCTCGGCGTTGTCTCTTGGCCAGTGGAGCGGGCAGGTGAACGTCCTCGGCGAGGAGCAGCCACAGTGGAAGGGGCAGCTGGAGGAGCAGTTTTCCGAGCCCACTGATAGATGACCTCACCGATCGCCTTGGACTGCTCTTTCACCACAGAGAAAGCCTGGGATATGGGAGCGTTAAGAAAGCAAGCTTTGTCAACGTCTCAGATCAGCCAAGCTCAGCCAGAGGTGGCGCTCCTGGACCACTAATGTGGCCATCGTCTTCCCCAGGGCACGAGCAGCTGATTCGGTGGTCATGAGAGCATAATCAGTTGTCGTGCGAAGCTCATGCAGCAAGCCCGGGGGAGAACCGCCCTCCTGCATCTGGGCCAGCTTCTCGGCTTGGTAGCGTTGATAGGTGGCCATAACGTGCAGAGCGGAGGCGGCCTGGTCCACAGCAGTGTAGGCTCTGGCCGTGAGAGACTCAGATAACCTGCACGCTTTGGAAGGGAGTTTGGGTGGACCTCTCCAAGTGGAGTGGCTTTGTGGACCGAGATTGACCACGTTAGCATGCTCCTGGGGAATCACCTCATAACCCCTGGCCGCTCCGTCATCGAGGGAGGTGAGAGCGGGAGCGCACGAGGACCGGGCAGAAAAAGGTGCCCTCCATGCCTGCGTGAGCTCTCTGTGTACCTCCGGGAAGAAGGGGACGGGGGGTCTAAGCCTTCTTCTTCACCCCCACGTAACACCCATCTAAGTGGTCCGGCCGCGGTTCTGGGGGACAAGCCATCTCCAATCCCACGGCCGAAGCAGCTCGGGATAACACGGCTAACATGTCCAATTCCAGATCCGAAACCTCACTGACAACCCGGAGGGTGGCAGGGGGTCCGGATCTTCATCAGAGCATGTCAACCCGCCCTCCGATGCAGCGATGGACATCACGTGCCTGGTGTCATCTAATGAAAGCATGACCAACCAGGAGGATGGACCAGCGCTCGCACTTGAAGCAGAAACAGAGCGCACTGACGAGTAGCGAGGGGTCCGCTGACCCATAGGCGAAGTATTAGCCCCCACTGTAACCCTTAGGCCTGCCCGAGTGCTAACTGCTTGGCAGGGAGCAGCAGAGGTGACTTGCCCTAATAAAAGAGCTCGCCACGACCTCGATTGCGCAACAGTCAAGCTATCACAATGCGGGCAAGAACTGTCCGCGAGCACCGCATCAACATGTTGGACACCCAAGCATGTGACGCAATACTCGTGCCTGTCATCAGGGGCAAGGAAACCACCGCATCAAGTAACGCACGGTTGAAACGACATCTTTAAAAAGAAGCGCTGCACGACCGTGTGCTCTCTTAGGGAATTCTGATCTTTCAGAAGAAAACTGCTCTTTCAGGTCACCAGCGAAACGACAAGGGGATCAGAAACCCAGCTCGACTGCCGCTAGAACGTCTCCCCCTGCACTGGTGAAGGTAATGCTTTCTTCAATGTTGGAAGTCAATTCAGCAGAAGGGTTCTTCAATCTCAGATCGGGTCTGAAGAAACAATTCTGATGAGCTGGCTCCAGCAGCCGACTGATATAGCCCTAATTGGCTCATCAGTTTCAGCTCCGCCAATTCAATTAGCATTTCATTGGCCCGTTTTCATATCTTCAAAAGTGATTGGTCGTCTAAAGCACTCCCAAAGTCTGTTTATACTGACACATAGCTGTCATGGCTTTGCAATCAAAAAAATGTTGTTATAGTAGATGCCAATGGATAAAAAACAGCCACTAATATAACGAAAAGTAGATTTGCCCAGAGTAATGAGGTTTTGTTTATTTTTTTATTTTAAAGCGTTTTCCCAGAATATGTCAAAATAAGATGTCCCCAAATATCAGTCCGTTTGCTGAAACACTGAGAAAGTTTTGAATCCAGAATGGATGAAATTGACCCAACAGCACACAAGAGGAAAGATGCACATTCCAGCCTTTATCCAGATACTGTACAGGTATGTCTCATGTCTGTGAGGCAAATATTCAGCTGTTTGCTCAGCTGTTACCCCAGAACTGATGCATTTACCAGTCAGGCACAGAATAAACAAGTATTACCTGTCTGCTTTACAAATTTTAGGAAAACATTTTGTTGTAATTATGAACATTTACGAATAAAAATAGGCCATTTACAGCTTTCAAATCTGTGTCTTATCAATATGACCAAGAAACTTTTATAATCAATTATGTAAGAAACGCTGAAAACTGGACTGACACAGTTTCAATTTACTATAACTTCTGTTAAAGGGCTTTTGACACAATTTACGTTGTAAAAGCACTAGATAAATAAAGATGAACTGAATCTGTATAAATGTGTACATGTTAATGGACCGAACAAAATATGATCGAATTTATTTTACATTTAATGTGCATCAAAATTACAGTGTGTGTTTTCAGTGTCTTTTCACTTTTCAGCTTTTAATGAGAAATTTTAAGACTTAATGTAAATAACGTTTTATTTATTTATTTCAGACCTAATTGAAGAGAATGAGGGGAGTAAAGAGAAGAAACATCATGTCAAAATTGAGGAAAAAACTCATTTACAGACTGATGGTATTTTAAAAAGGAGAGATGAGAATCGTTTCACTTGCACCCAGTGTGGAAAAAGTTTTGGAAGAAAAGGCTATCTTAAGATTCACATGATGATCCACACTGGAGAGAGACCATTCACATGCACTCAGTGTGGGAAGAGTTTCAGCTACTCATCAGACCTTAATCAACACATGAAGACCCACACTGGAGAGAAACCATTTACATGCACTCAGTGTGGGAAGAGTTTCAGACGCTCATCACACCTAAATGAACACACAATGATCCACACTGGAGAGAAACCATTCACATGCACTCAGTGTGGGAAAAGTTTCATCTGCTCATCATCCCTTAATAAACACATGGTGAGCCACACAGGAGAGAAACCATACACTTGCACTCAGTGTGGGAAGAGTTTCAGCCAATCATCATCTCTTAATCAACACATGAAGATCCACACTGGAGAGAAACCATTCACATGCACTCAGTGTGGGAAGAGTTTCAGCCACTCATCATCTCTTAATAAACACATGAAGACCCACACTGGAGAGAAACCATTTACATGCACTCAGTGTGGGAAAAGTTTCAGCCAATCTTCATCTCTTAATCAACACATAATGATCCACACCGGAGAGAAACCATTCACATGCACTCAGTGTGGGAAGAGTTTCATCCGCTCATCATCCCTTAATCTACACATGAGGATTCACACTGGAGAGAAACCATTCACATGCACTCAGTGTGGGAAGAGTTTCAGCAACTCATCAGACCTTAATAAACACATGAAGACCCACACTGGAGAGAAACCATTTACATGCACTCTGTGTGGGAAGAGTTTCAGACGCTCATCACACCTAAATGAACACACAATGATCCACACCGGAGAGAAACCATTCACATGCACTCAGTGTGGGAAAAGTTTCATCTGCTCATCATCCCTTAATAAACACATGGTGAGCCACACAAGAGAGAAACCATTCACTTGCACTCAATGTTGGAAGAGTTTCAGCCAATTATCATCTCTTAATAAACACATGAGGATCCACACTGGAGAGAAACCATTCACATGCACTCAGTGTGGGAAGAGTTTCAGCCAATCTTCACACCTTAATAAACACATGATGAGCCACACCATTCAGAGATTTACTTGCACTTAAGCCGCGGCCACACTAGACTTTTCTTCCCATAGACATCCATTCATACGCACGCGAATGTGTCAGACCGGAAATGCAAGTTTGTGCGTTAAGTTTCGCAGTTCACTGCATTGCAAAGTTCAAGCTTGGTGAACTCTGACCTGCGAAATCACTTTACTTGACTGTGTGAGACTAATCTGTGAGACTAAGATCAAAACATGACCCCTTTGGACAGAAATTTAAAATATGGACCAATCGCTCACTTTTTTCTAATCATCTTGTTTAATCCTGCCCTTTTTCGCAGCACCGTTCAACAGAATGTCGCCTGCTCAAACTCTAGTATGACTGCAGCTTCGGTGTGGGATGAGTTTCAGCAACTCCTCAGACCTTAATAAACACATGAAGACCCACACTGGAGAGAAACCATTCACATGCACTCAGTGTGGGAAAAGTTTCAACCGATCAGCAAGCCTTAATGAACACATGAAGATCCACGCTGGTGTGAAAGAGTATATGTGCTTTGAGTGTGAGAAGACTTTTATTACAGCTCCAAAATTGAAACTGCACCAGACGATTCACACTGAAGAGACAGTACAAGTGTTCACACTGTGACAGGAGGTTTAATCAGTTAACACATCTGAAAACACAAAAGAGGATTCACACTGGAGAGAAACTGTACAGATCTGATCAGTGTCTACAGAGTTTTGCTCATTCGGCGCAGTTTAATTAACACATGAACAAAAAAAGTTGCACACGACATGAATGCAGCAAAACATTTTCTCATGTGCACAGGATGTTTCATGTCTGAATAATGTTTGAAAAGGCTGAGTGACTGTATACTGTTTTCCAACACTCCTACAACTGCAGTAGGTGGGGTTGTAAATGTGTTGTGCTCCTCACGTTTACTGTAAACACAATGATGGCGACTGAGAGAAGAACAGTTTTATAAACATCTGGCAAACAGCACCTCTGCGGCTTAAAATCTCTTTGCAAGTGATTGTACAGGTGCGGATACATCTGTACTCCACTCTCCAGTGGATTCATGTAGCTAGTGTTGTTTTGGGTGATGTTCTCTGTCTGACTCCCTGAATGAGAAACAAATCACTGGGAAGACGCCGCACATCAAAGAAGGTGGAGCTCCAGGGCGGTTAGTTTACAGTATACTCAAGTTTAGAAAGCCCATTCAATTGTCCTGTGTTGCATCTTTTATTAGTAAAGTTTCTTTACTTTTAAGTTCAAGATTCTTTCTAGTTTACTACCTTTATTTTTTTTGAGTAGAATACAAACTTGATGAATATTTTATGATTTAGGCTGAGCAACAGGTATGAAGTTTTACAATATTAATACAATGTGATGATCCCAAGACTCCAGCTTGGAGTCTGTGGTAAATCCTGATTGGATGCCTGCATTACTCATCAATGGGTCTATAAAAGTTGTGCTAGCTACCCCAGGACACTGTGGCTACTCAGGAGTCCTCATGTCAAGACCTGCCATCTCATTGACTCTTTAACCTTATGGTTTTGTTTTGCATTACTTTTATCATGTAGTTAAAGTGTTGTTTTGATTATATCCTAAGTTCTTTATCTTTATTATTATTCCAAGACATTTGTTGGTTGCTTTGATTGATTGTTCTATGAGTTACATTTTATAATAAATAGCATTCAGGCTATTTTGTTGGTTCATATTTCTTTTATGGTGCGACCCAAACAAGCGGGTCATAACACTTTGTAAAATGTGTCCAGTTGTTTCTGAGATCTTGTCTTTTCAGTCATGACCATAGGTGAGAGTAGGAACCTAGATGGAGCGGTAAATTAAGAACATTGCCTTTCGTCTCACCTCCTTCACCACAACAGACAATCACATCAACTGCATTACTGCTGCTGCTGCACTGATCCATCTTTTAATTTCACATTCCATTCCTCATGAAAAAAAAGGCAGATACTTGAACTCCATTTGGGGTAAGGACACTTCTCCAAACTGGAGATGGCCACCTTTTTCCAGTCAAGCACCATGGTTTCTGACTTAGAGGTGCTGTTTCTTTCCCTGCCATGTCCCACTCAGCAGCAAACCGCCCCACTGCATGCTGAAGATCCATGTCCTATGAAGCCAAAAGGATAACGTTATCTGCAAATGGCAGAGACAGTCCTAGCCTGCACCTAAAAATCTATCAGTAAAAATTATAATATTTTAGAGATCAGCCTCAACAATAACACATTTACAAAATAAAATGAATAAATAGATGGATGGATAGACAATGTAGTGGTGGAAGGGGAAGTAGGATCAGAATCAGAATCAGAATCAGAATTAGTTTTATTGCCAAGTGTGCTTCACACACACAAGGAATTTGTTTTGGCTACAGAAGCTTCCAGTGTACATAAAGTGACATGTGACAACACAAAATAATCTGAAAAAATAAAATAATAATAATAAAAAATGATGAACATTAAACAGATGCGGTTAGTGAAGAAACCTGGATGTTGAGTTGTATGTACAGATTGTTATAAATATACAGGTTATAAGGTGCTGTGTACAAGTGCGAATGTAGAAAGTATTGCATTGTATATTGATATAAGGTGCTGTGTACAAGTGCGTATGAGAAAGTATTGCACATATTTATTGCACAGTAGGGGAATATTTAACTGTTCATAAGGTAGACAGCCTGAGGAAAGAAACTTTTCCTGTGTCTGGCTGTTTTTGTGCTCGGTGCTCTGAAGCGCCGACCAGACGGTAACAGTTCGAACAGGTAGTGTGCTGGGTGTGAGGCGTCCAGAGTGATTTTGCGAGCCCTTTTACTCACTCTGGAAGAGTACAGTTCTTGAAGTGTAGGAAGGGTTGTGCCAGTGATTCGTTCAGCAGTCCGGACTATTCGCTGTAGTCTACGGAGGTCAGTTTTGGCAGCTGAGCCGAACCAGACGGTGATTAAAGTGCAGAGGATGGATTGGATGACAGCTGAGTAGAACTGTACGAGCAGCTCCTGTGGCAGGTTGAACTTCCTCAGCTGACGAAGGAAGTACAGTCTCTGCTGGGCTTTCTTCACAATAGAGTCTATATGAGTGTCCCACTTCAGATCCTGAGAGATGGTGGTGCCCAGGAACCTGAATGACTCTACTGCAGCCACAGTGCTGTTCATGATGGTGAGTGGGGGGAGTGCAGGGGGGTTTCTCCTGAAGTCCACTATCATCTCCACTGTTTTGAGCATGTTCAGCTCCAGGTTGTTGTATCTGCACCATAACGCCAGCCGCTCCACCTCCTGTCTGTATGCAGACTCGTCACCGTTCTGGATGAGGCCGATAACAGTAGTGTCGTCTGCAAACTTAATGAGTTTGATGGAGGGGTCTTTTGCAGTGCAGTCGTTGGTGTACAAGGAGAAGAGCAGTGGAGAAAGAACACATCCCTGGGGGGCACCAGTGCTGATGGTGCGGCTGTCGGATGTGATTTTGCCCATTCTGACTAGCTGCTGTCTATCTGTCAGAAAGCTGGTGATCCATTGACAGACAGAGCTAGGAACAGAGAGCTGGGCCAGTTTGTACTCAAGCAGTGATGGGACGATGGTGTTAAAGGCAGAACTGAAGTCCACAAACAGAATCCTTGCGTAGTTCCCTGGTTTGTCCAGATGTTGTAGGGTATAATGCAGTCCCATGTTGACTGCATCATCCACAGACCGGTTTGCTCTATAGGCGAACTGCAGGGGGTCCAGCAGGGGTCCAGTGATGTCCTTCAGATATGCTAGCACCAGTCTTTCGAATGACTTCATGGCCACAGATGTTAAGGCCACAGGTCTGTAGTCATTGAGTCCTGTGATCTTTGGCTTCTTTGGGATTGGGATGATGGTGGAGCGCTTAAAGCAGGATGGAACTTTGCGCTGTTCCAGTGATCTATTGAAGATATGGGAGAAAATGGGAGCCAGCTGGTCAGCGCAGGTTCTCAGACAGGCTGGTGAGACACCATCTGGCCCTGGTGCTTTCCTTCTCTTCTGTTTACTGAAGATCTGACGCACATTTTCCTCACTGATCTGAAGAGCAGGGGGGGAGAGGAAGATGGCTGGAGGTGTTGATGGCTGTGTAGGGCGATGGTCCGGGCTGTGTTGATGGCTGTGTAGGGAGATGGTCCGGGCTGTGTTGATGTGGTGTTGATGGCTGTGTAGGGAGATGGTCTGGGCTGTGTTGATGTGGTATTGATGGCCGTGTAGGGCGATGGCCCGGGCTGTGGTGATGTGGTGTTGATGGCTGTGTAGGGAGATGGTCCGGGTGGGTGTGAGGTGTCTGGTCATAGGTGTCAAACCTACAGTAGAACATATTCAGCTCGTTTGCAATATGTTTATTGCTGTCGATACTGGGGGACGGTGTCTTGTAGTTAGTGAAATCTTTTAAGCCTCTCCACACTGATGCAGGGTCGTTAGCTGAAAACTGGTTTTGCAGCTTTTTGGCATAGCTTTTCTTAGCCACACCAATCTCCTTTGTCAATGTGTTCCTGGCCCGATTGTACAGGATCCTGTCACCACTCCTGTAAGCATCCTCTTTGGCCTGACGAAGCTGTCTGAGTTTTGGTGTGAACCATGGTTTATCATTGTTAAATGACAAGTAGGTCCTGGTAGGGATGCATAACTCCTCACAGAAACTGATGTATGATGTTACAGTCTCTGTGAGCTCGTCCAGATCTGTGGCTGCAGCTTCAAAAACATCCCAGTCAGTGCATTCAAAACAGGCTTGTAAGACCTGCTCTGTGTCGTTGGTCCATCTCTTGACAGTCCTTAATACTGGCTTAGTAGTTTTAAGTTTTTGCCTGTAAGTTGGTATAAGATGAACCAGGCAGTGATCGGAGAGTCCTAGAGCTGCTCTGGCAACGGAGCGATATGCATCCTTTATTGTGGTGTAGCAATGGTCCAAAATTTTATTGCCTCTGGTGGGGCATGTAATGTGCTGTTTGAATTTAGGCAGCTCATGTGTGAGTTTTGCCTGATTAAAGTCCCCAAGTATGATAAAAGTCGGCTTGTTTAACCATAAACTAAGATGGAGCTCTCTCAGGAGGGATGGACCAGTGCGCAAGATGTCTCAGACTGAAGGCGTAATAGTGAAATAAATGCTCAGGAAGCCCCAACCCTTTTTTATCAACTGGCTGTTGCGATGTACTCCTATGCAAACTAGGGTGCTTATTGTTCCTGTTATATTATTTCACTAAATTATCAAACTGTTTTAAATATTGTAAAGAAATATTTAGAGGGATATACTGACATAGAGAAGTAACTTTATGAAGGCAATTCATTTTGAGTATGATAGTTGGTTATTTTGAGTACCTCAGAGCAGTGGTTATCAATTCTGGTGTTTGTGGAAAATGATTTGACAACCGTCCCAAATTAATTTTAGCTTATATTTCTAGATCTTAGAATCACACCTCAGAAACCACAAAAGCAGAGGTTTGGCTTATCTTTAACTGCTTAAGATCAATTTGCACCAGATCAGCAAAAGACAACATTTGTTTGAGTTTCCTTCGCCGACTGGCCTCGACAAAACACAGCGTTCCTGATTGGTTGGTGACTCCACTTCAGTGACGTCCTTGGGATTCACTCGCTTGTGAGTGGAAGTTGTTCTGGGATACCAGGGTGACAGACTCTGCTGAGAGTTGGTTTGCAGAAGTTTTTTGCAGTTTCGGCGGTTCCTAAGTTTAAGAGGTTGCATGAAAAGTTCTTTGTGGCCCGATTGCGTGGTGGTGCAGTGTCCAAAAGCAAGGTGAGAGAGGGCAGAAAACAGCAGCGAACTAATGCAAAAAGCAAAGTTTTTTACTGTTGCAGTAGGTTTTTAAATGATCTAATTTGGTCCATCTCTACGGCTCCATCTCTGTCTTCCAATGAGCAGTTGCCATGGATGGCAGGCCCACACCCTGTACCATTATGCTCAGGGTAAGTCATTAACAGACTGCTTGGTAATTTTATGTGTTTTAAAATATCTTGTAAGTTTGTTACTATCTTACATCAAATGTTACAAGACAAATACTGTTTCTGATACTAGTTTTTCATTTACAACAGTGTATTGTAAATATCACTAGCTTTTGTTTAGCACCAGACATACATTTTAGACACATGCAGAAGGATTCATCTGCTATAAGGGTTAAAAACCCTTGATTAACTTGGTTGCAATAAACACATGTAGTATTCAAAGAAAGCCACTGCCCCAGAGGGACACATTTAGTGATCTCCTTAGGTCTCTGGATTTTTTTTGAAGTAGCACACAACTCTTAAATTCACAAATCCAATTTTTGTAAATTCACAATTTTTCTTTTGAATTTATGAGTTGTATTTTGTGAATGAATTGTGCTGTGCATGGATTAATGTTTTTTATGTATTTTTTTTATTCATTTATTTTTTTTTGTGACTGAGATTCTTACGTTTACATTTAGTTGGTAATGGAAAGACATTCCTCCAGTATGGAACAGTCAATGAAAAGGTTTCGGAAAGTGATTTATAGCCTGCGCTTACTCCCAGACTGGAGGCTCCTGCAGGGGATGTAGACCTTCAGCAGTAGGTGGCGGTACGGGGGGGCAGTGCCAGTCATTTGAACTTGATACGAGTGTCGAGCGGCAACCAATGCAGAGAGATAAAGAGAGGAGTTACATGAAACTCATTGAAGACCAGATGAGCTGCAGCGTTCTGGAGCATCTGTAGAGGATTAGGGGTGCAGGATGGGAATCCGGCTAGAAGAGCACTGTCGGGGTCCAGCCTTGAAATTACAAGAGTTTGCACTAAAAGTTGTGCAGCATGATCTGTTAAGAAGAGTCTGATTTTTCTGATGTTGAAAAGTGCAGATCTGCACAATGGAGCTGTATTAGCAATGTCCTCTTTGAAGGACAACTGATCATCCAGAATCAGATTTCAAGATTTCTTACCAAACTACATGGGGTAGTGGTGGATGATCCCAGCTGGATTGAGAAATTGTGTTGAATGTGTGGAGTTGCAGGGAAGGTGATATAAGCAGATGAATAAGCAGTTGGTGATGTTTTTTCCAAGCCAATATCCTTCAGGCAGTTTGATGTGAGCTAAACATTTGAAAATTTAGTTGAAAATAGCCCTTTGTAGTGTTTTGGCAATAATCAGGAGAGAGACTGGTTTGTATTTTTCATCCAATGAGGTGTTGAGTGGTGTTTTTTTTTTTAACAGTGAGGTTACCCAGGCCTGTGTAATCCCTTATGGCCCTATACCACCCAACCCGGTCCGAGCTGGGATCGAACCGGCTACCTTTCGCATGGCAGTTGCTCTAACAAAGAGGCTAAAGACTATGGCCCCTAGCATCTGTCACCAGAGCACCTTTAGAGGTCAGAGAAGTGAGGTTTACCTGCACAGCACTTCACTAGCTGGCCTCTATTACACCTGCTTAAAAGTGTTTGGGAATGTGCCAGTGTGGAGTGAAGGAAGAGAGTGAATTTTTCTTCAGAGGGTGTTGTTTAATGGAGATTTAGGTTGGATTTGGTGGGAAATAGACTGCTAATTTGAGTGTTTTTTTTGTGTAAAGAAAGAGGCCAGCTGATAAGGAGTTGGTGGAGGAGGACAGAGCAGGGTATAAAATGTCCTAAATAGTTTGCGGATGTCTGAAGTGGTGTTAATTTTGTTATAGTAGTATGGGGTTTTGGTCGAATGGAGTCGGGAGGCTAATGATACCAGCTAGGTTTGGTACCTGCTGAGGTCAGTGGAGGCTTTTGATTTGTACCATGCTCTCTCTGTTGCCCTGGGTGCTGTTCTAGGTTATCTCAGAACATGCCCTAACACTAACCATTCTCAGACCATCTAACAGCCAGGTAGTAGGGTGCATTGGTCTGGTGGAGACAGGACTGATCTCACCTAGGCAGGATGTTAAAGTGGAGCAGAGTGTTTCTGCTGCACTATTTACATCAAGAAGTGAGAACCGTGTATGTTTGAGGGAAGAGAGGAAGTAGCAGTGGAGGAGAAGTGTGTGGAGGACAAACCAATTTTTACTAGTAGCAATTTAGTTGATGAAATTAACAATTGAATTCTTGAAATCAACAATTAAGTCTGAATGGCAGCCTACATTTAGTTAAGTTTCACAAACTAATTTCGAGAGGAGCACGTGATATGATTGACCGCAGATGGTCTCTCATCTGCAATCATTAGTTTGCCAATCAGATTAATCCAAACTCACTATAAGAAGCCTAGCAAAAAACTTAGCCTTAGCCTCTAGTTTCTTCATACGCCTCCGCAAGATCATCATCCCTCAATTTCAACAAGATGACAGTGAACGAACTCCGCTAGACCCTCATAAACACTGGAATCTCCATCCCCAGCAGCTGCAATAAAATTAAACTACTAAAACTCTATGAATCCATCTCATCACCAACTTCGTCCCCTCAGGACAGCAAAACTGCTCGCTGCCACCACACCCCCTATCCTCAACCCACCACAGCCCTGCATGCACGAAATCTCTCCGGAGCATTAAAGAAAGCAACCAAGAAAAGCAATCCCATGGAACTAGACAAACTGAACCTACCAAAACATTCCAAAACATTGATAATCCACCAGATTATGACGCCACTCTCGGACTTCCCACCCCCCTCCCTTTGCCTCCAGCTCCACATTCCAGTGAAAACTCCAGCCCTACTCTTCCAGCCATCCCTTCCACCCTTAATCCTCCTCAATTCTCTCTCCCTTCCAACCTCCCCCACTCTTCAACCCAGCTTATTTCTACCCAGTCTTTCTCTACAAGTCCTAATGCTCTTCCTCTTCCTACTCATTACCCCTCTTCCAGTATTCCCACCTTTTTCTCCTCTACATCCCTTCACCAAGCACCCACCTCCATTACTAACCCTCCCCAACAGTCTACCCTCCCTACTCACATTCCTTCTGCACAGCCCCCTTCAACCTAACCACAGCCATGCCCCTCACATTCTGCGTAATGCTTCACACTTAAATCACCCACTAGCTCCTAACCCGCACACTTTCATTAGCTGTATTTCACATAGCATTCGAAACCATCTGCACAGAAATAGCAAAAAACGTC
Organism: Danio aesculapii; assembly: GCF_903798145.1. NCBI lineage: Eukaryota > Metazoa > Chordata > Actinopteri > Cypriniformes > Danionidae > Danio > Danio aesculapii. The sequence continues at coordinate 14,304,565 of NC_079438.1, read as the reverse complement.
CGCAGATTCCGTCTGGCCTCACCCATAGGAGGTCATCTCCTATGAGGAAACACATTTTTACACGTACCACAAATTAATTTCTGCAAAATGCGCCATTCACATTACTCAGTGGAATCAGTGTCCCTACTGGGGGGCCATGGATACTAGGGTTGGGTACCGAAACCCTTGGAACCGGTATGCACCGGACCGAATCAGCATTTGAATTTCGATGCCTAATTCCGGTGCCACTGGTGCTGCGACAAGAACGTAAAGCAGGTCGCACATCAGAAGCGATGCTTGTTGACGCACAACGCCATGCATGATATTATCAACTGTCATGTGCGCGCTGTGCCGCGGCTCTGAGCACCGCATCCGCTGTTTAAAAGTCTAAAAGTTTAATTCTAAACAGCTTTGAGGGATACAAATGTCAGGCATTTGGTATTGTAGCTTATAGAAGGCAAAGCGCGCAGTACAGAACATGTAGTGAGCGACTCGCTTCATCAACGCGCATGATCGCATTCATCTAATTTGCTTAAACTAAGCATTCTACAGTATGGCTATATTTTACAAGCAAGGATTCTGACACATCAACATGCAGCAGATGTTTTACAAAAGTTGCGTGTAAGAGGGAAAGCACGTCAAACTTATGAAATGTAAGAGCTCATGGATCTACTTAAAGTTGACGAATGGACTGTCTTTGACAGTTTGTGATATTATCTGGCACTTTCAGTGAGTACGTTTACATGGACACCAATACTCTGATTTTAATATGATTAAGACAGTACTCTGATCAAGAGTCTACCACGCAGGACCGCTGCTGGCCAAAATGGTGCCCTAAGCAGAATTTTGCAGTGGTGCCCCCACCAAAACCACAAAAAAAAAAAAAAAACACATACACAAAAATATGCATTGAAACATGTATTTATTTATGTGTATTATTTATATATGTATATATGTATGTATACATATATATATATATATATATGATAAAATGTTTGGAATGGAGTTTTCCTTATTTTAACCATTTACAAAAGGTCATCAATGAAACAAAAATTATACTTAAACATTAAATAAAATTTTTACATTATAAGATAATGCTTAACATAAATAAACAGACATGTCTTCTGCAAGAGTCTTCCTTATTTTCAACTATTTACAAAATCTCATTAATAAAACAAAAAAATATTCTTAAAACTAAATAAAATCTTTACATTAAAGGATAATGCTTTACATAAGAAATAAACAGACATTTCTTCTGCAGGAGTTTACCTTATTTTCAACCATTTACAAAAGGACAGCCCTGCTTTTTCTGGCAGCAAAGACATCAATTAGCTCATCATATGATAATGATTTTGCTAATTCAGAGTTGATGCTTATTATTGCCAGTCCACTCAAGCGCTCTTGTGCCATAGAGGAGCGCAAGTATGTTTTGATGAGCTTCATCTTAGAAAAACTTCGCTCACTAGAGGCAACGGTCACGGGAAGTGTTACAGCGATGCGCAAAGCAATCCAAAGGTTTGGGTACAACTCTTGCAAGTGGCTGTCGTGAAGAAATGATAGCATCTCCAGAGCTGTTGTAAGTGGTGGCAACTTTGGGAGGTTTATGATTTCTTGAGCCAGCTCTCGACCATCAATATCAGAACCTGCATCCCCCAGTGTCAGAGTTTTTTCTAACTCAGTGCAGTGTTTCTGTAACGTTTCTTTTGACATTCCTTGAACTTGGCTGAAATCAAGGAGCACTCCAAATCTTTCTTTGACCTGAGTGAAAATTTCTAATCTCTCTTGAAGTGATGCCAAAGCAGAGTCAACAATGCTGTAAAAAAACGTTACCTTAAGCTTTTTGAGGGCATCACTGATGGGCTCATCTGCAGTCTCGTAGGCAAAATGTCTTTTCATGCTTCTCAGCCGCTTCTCTTTAAGCTCAGGCTCTATGTTTAGGGTCTCACAGAGTTCGTTTGCAATTGACTGAGCATCTGCAAAACCAGACTGTCTGTATTTTGAAAGAGAATCTTTTGCACTTTCAATGAGTCGAACAGCAACATCCATTTGCATTGATTTAGACTGCAGCATCTTGTTCACCTGGTTAATATGTGTTAGGATATCAAACCATACAATTGTGCATATCAAAAACCTGAATGAAGCCACTTCTTCTGCCAGGGCCTGAGCCTCTACTTTGGCAACGGAATCATTCATGGTTTGCCGTACTTCAATGAGAGCATCTCTGATCTCCTTCACTTGGTATCTGACAGCTGTAATGCTTTGCAGCCTGCTTTCCCACCTTACATCACTACAGGACTTCAATGTGAGATGGACATGCTTTAACAAGATGCTCCATCGCTGTGTAGATCCTGAAAAATATGTGAAGAGTTTCTGCACATAACCAAAGTATCCAACAGCATCCTTTGATGCCTTCGCTGCATCTGCTATCACAAGATTCATTGAATGTGCTCCGCAAGGTACAAACAAAGCTCTTGGGTTTTTCTTTAATAGCCTGGCTTGCACACCTTGACTTTTCCCTTTCATATTAGCACCATTGTCGTAGGCCTGTCCCCTGCAATTTTTAAAAGGAATCTGAAGTTCCTGAAGCCTGTCAAATATCACATTTGACAGATTCAACCCAGTGGTTTCCAAGACATCCATATAGCCTAAAAAGTATTCATTAATCTCTGGCTTTGGGTCTAAAGTCACAGAACGCAATATTACTGACATTTGTTCTTTGTGACTTGCATCTGGTGTGCAGTCAAGAATAATGAAGTAGTATTTTGCCAGGTTAATATTGGACACAATGGTCTTCAGTATTTTGTTGCTTATAAGTTCTATCAGCTCATTTTGGGTTTGCTGACCAAGATAATGTGTGCGTGTGCTTTTGTCCTTGATTCTTGACAAATGATTTTCCATCACAGGATCAAATAGCGCAAGAAGCTCGACCTCCTTGAGAAAATTCCCATTATTTGAATCATAAAGATGTTCTGAAGAGCCCCTAAAAGCAAGATTTCGTGATGCCAGAGATATTGTGATGCTGACTAACCGTGTGAGGACATCTCGCCATCTTTTCCTCTCTGCCTCTAAAAGAGTCAGTTCTTGATGATCTATTGTCTTCTTATTCTTTAAGCGGATCTCAAGTTCCCTCCATTTCAGCATGGATTGTGTGTGGTCTATGCTATTGTCGTGACTCCTTAGAGTCTTGCTGAGGTTGGACCAGTCACTGAAACCCTCCCTTGACAGGTTTGTGTCTTTTGAACTGAAGAGTTTACAGGCAAAGCAAAAAACACAGTTTTTGTTCTTTGAATACATGAGCCAGCTTTTTAAAAACTTTTCTCCATTTGAGAGTACACGGTAGAATTGCATACAATTAAATCCTCGTCCATCTTTGTCTTTTGGGAAAGAAAAATCTGAATCTACTTTATATGGTCCTCTCTTTACAATTTCAAGACGATCCAAATCTGTAAGATGAGATGGCCAGAGAGAAGGATCAGCTGGAAGAGCACTTGTAGGAGACACCACATTAGTTTCAACTTCTTTATGCACTGGTGATCTCCCTGTGTTCACAGAACTTCTGCCGGAGTGTAGACTGACAGTTGTGGCCACTGCACCTGTACCTGCATAGCTGGTGGAAGGACAGTCACCAGTGCTGCATCCTGGTTCTGCATCTGTGCAACTACTGGATACCTCTGGATTAGTGTTGGATGATGCCACCTCGTCATTTTTTGTGACATATTTTAGCATTGAACCTGCATGTACAATGCAGAAGTATTAGTAATAAAAAACAATTAAAAAAAACACACTTTCAAGGCAATGGGCTAGTCGAGCACTCTTCATAATGTTCCTTAACTACAAAAAAATTTAAATTTAACTTGCACTATAATCTATGGAAAAAAAACACTTTCAGTGTCAGTATAAATCCAAGACATTTACCAGTTTTTCTAAGAAGGAATGAGTGATTTTGAGTTATACAGTCAGAAATGTGAGATAAAAAGTCACAACTCATAGTTATAAAGTCACAATTATAATATTAGATAATATATTAGATATATAATTATTATTATAATAATCTATTTAATAATAGATTATATATATATTAGACTTTATATCTCACAATTCTGAGAAATAAAGTCGCAATTGCATGATATAAAATCAGAATTGAGGGTTTTAAAGATGTTTGAGTGTGTTATGGAGACTAATTCTTTTTAACTAAGGCATTTGGTCTAAAAGGAATTATAAAGCACTAAACAGACCATCTGAAACTAAGCTGTAGGTTGTGTGATTCCTTCAAAAGGCTAAAATTAATTCTATAATATTTATCCATTATCCAATGCTTGTGCCGCTTTTTACAACCTCAGGCCATTTATGCCCCAACTGTGCTGCGTTCAATGTTGCCCACATTCAGCAGAAAGAGTCAACGATTTGCCACCATGCGTAGTCGTGACCGAGAGGTTAAGGCGATGGACTTGAAATCCATTGGGGTCTTCCCACGCAGGTTCAAACCCTGCCGACTACGGAACAGCCAGCTGCTTTTGCTTTTTGTCTCTGTGAGAGGAACTGTGGCTTTTGTGACGTTTGGTTGCGGGCCTGCGTGTTTAATCCCATATTAAATAATTCAAGTCCAGCGACTAGTCGCAATTTAGCTTTTTTTGTAGTCCCTACACTCTGATGTTGCCTAGAGAAACGTTCAATAAATCGACAGCAACATCTTGTACGGCTCATCAAGATTGGGATTTGATAGTTTTTTTCCAAGTCGCCCAGTCCTTTTTGGCTGTCCCTTTGTGGCACATTTTCCCCACTCCATCTGCTTCTGGAGAGTTGCTTTATGCACAGCTCTTTTCAAGACTGATGCTAGCACAGTTCCAAAAGGCCCAGGCGAAATATGCTTTAAGCCATGCTTTTGGACCATGGCTTTGGTAACACCTAATGACTTCAAGGTCTTTCACGGTGCAGCTCGGCAGTGGCATGGCACAGCTCTGAAACGCCGTTTCCTGGAGGACGCCTGCATCTGTTTTTTTTAAGAGGACGCAGGTCTGTGCTGTGATGAGAAAGTGTTGTTAGCCGGCAAGGGGCTTGCAGAGGTCCAACTCCGCAAACAGGTGCTTCAGCAGACAGGAGCCCGGATAGCTCAGTCGGTAGAGCATCAGACTTTTAATCTGAGAGTCCAGGGTTCAAGTCCCTGTTTGGGCGAAGGCCTGTCTATTTGTCAGAGACCTCGTTGTTCTTTTCATATCACTTAGTGGCTGTCCATTGTGGTGTGGCGTGTGAGAGCACGTTGCTCTGAATTCAGATCATCAGCTTGTGTGGAAAGAGTGCCCATGAAGTTAGCTGAGTTTGTTAGATTAGAGAGCTATGCTGTCCCTGCTTCCCAGAGATTGTACGGAAAAGTTGCACTAGAGCTAGTGCACCTTCCTCTACCCCTGTTGACCCTGTGCTTGGTTGCCACCTCAGCAGGAGAGAGAAAGCAGACGTCTGTAGTCGTGGCCGAGTGGTTAAGGCGATGGACTAGAAATCCATTGGGTTTTCCCCGCGCAGGTTGGAATCCTGCCGACTACGTTGTTTTGCACGTCCACTTATGTTGTTGTTCTCTTTTCTTTCAAGCCTCCTATACGTAATTGGAATCCTCTTCTGCAACTCACAAACAAGCCCCTGTCACTTAGTGACCAGGCAGCTGTGGGTGAGCGACAGTGGTTTGCCGCGACCGTACAGTCATCCGTACTCTGTGTTGTGGCCAGAGAAATTCCAGTTTGAATCACTGTCACAAACCAGTGTCCCTTAGTGTCCAGGCAGCTGCAAAGCTTATCGGTGAGCGAGCGGTGTGCCGTGATCGTATAGTGGTCAGTACTCTGTGTTGTGGCCGCAGCAACCCCGGTTCGAATCCGGGTCACGGCAGCGTGTTCCTGTTACTGCGAGCAATGCTTGTGCCGCTTTTTACAACCTCAGGCCATTTATGCCCCAACTGTGCTGCGTTCAATGTTGCCCACATTCAGCAGAAAAAGTCAACGAGCTGCCACCATGCGTAGTCGTGGCCGAGAGGTTAAGGCGATGGACTTGAAATCCATTGGGGTCTCCCCGTGCAGGTTCGAACCCTGCCGACTACGGAACAGCCAGCTGCATTTGCTTTTTGTCTCTGTGAGAGGAACTGTGGCTTTTGTGACGTTTGGTTGCGGGCCTGCGTGTTTAATCCCATATTGAATACTTCAAGTCCAGCGACTAGTCGCAATTTAGCTTTTTTTGTAGTCCCTACACTCTGATGTTGCCTAGAGAAACGTTCAATAAATCGACAGCAACATCTTGTACGGCTCATCAAGATTGGGATTTGATAGTTTTTTTCCAAGTCGCCCAGTCCTTTTTGGCTGTCCCTTTGTGGCACATTTTCCCCACTCCATCTGCTTCTGGAGAGTTGCTTTATGCACAGCTCTTTTCAAGACTGATGCTAGCACAGTTCCAAAAGGCCCAGGCGAAATGTGCTTTTGGCCATGCTTTTGGACCATGGCTTTGGTAACACCTAATGACTTCAAGGTCTTTCACGGTGCAGCTCAGCAGTGGCATGGCACAGCTCTGAAACGCCGTTTCCTGGAGGACGCCTGCATCTGTTTTTTTTAAGAGGACGCAGGTCTGTGCTGTGATGAGAAAGTATTGTCGGGGGGTAAGGGAAATCTTGACTTCAAGTACCTCGTGGCTTTCAACTACTGGTCTCTTATTAGGTGGATGATGATGAAATGCAAACAAGAAAATAGCTGCAGTGATTTTAAGTTAATGAGAGTGGCCTTGTTTGGAATTTGAAACTCAAGACCAGTCACACCCTACGCCAGAACCATACCCCAGGACCAATGAGACACGAATGTGGATGATTGCACAAAGAAAATGTTTGACCATTAGTTGCACACATCTTTTTTGATGGAATGCAAACTGGCATCGAGATCCTAAAGTGCAGTTTTCCATGCGTTGGCATCTTGTTGAAGGCATACAAAAGATCCATGACAAATGATTGACGAAATGGCCCAGTGGCCTAATGGATAAGGCATCAACCTCCGGGACTTAGGATTGTTGGTTCAATACCCATCTGGGTTGTCTTTGAAGGTCTCACTTCAATTTGGGAGCAATGTTTGGTGGATGAAACACGGTAGCTGTGAAAACCTTCTTGAGATGTGTGTGCATGTCATTAACTTTCTGCATTGCCATGCATATTACCTATTATGACTAAAAGGGTAACGAGATACCTAACGCGAAAGGCCATTTTGAATCCTGCATGGTGCCTACAGAGAAGAGACTGTGTACAAAGACAAAAATGGTGCTTACATATAAAGCTGGTGGGTTGTTCAAGATCCATAAACAAATCTAACAACCGAATCATTGCCGCTCCTTTTTTTTGTCTGTATAATTGTACATGTTACACTGATTTAGATCAGAAGTCCACTAACTGTTCATTCACTAAAGTCACAGCAAAAGCTGCTACAATTAACATAGAAACACCAAGGATAGCACAGCACCGCTGCTTTTTCTATGACTGTCGCAGGGCTCATCCGGGATTTGAACCCAGGACCTCTCGCACCCAAAGCGAGAATCATACCCCTAGACCAACGAGCCCTGAAGAAGCAGTCTGGAGTGCCACAAAAATTCTGTCAGACCAATCCAATCTACTCTTTGTTCATGTTGTTTTTGTTCTGTGTGTCAGCAACTCCCTGGAGGCATATTACAGTTCACAGTAAGTATGAAACAGTCCAGTGGCCTAATGGATAAGGCACCAGCCTTCGAAGCTGGGGATTGAGGGTTTAAAGTACCAACTGGGTTGTCTTTGATGCAGTTCCTTTTAAGTTGACTGTGCAAGACAATCCAGTGTTACCTTTAAAAAGCTAGGTTCATACCCTTAGGTCAAAAAGACATAACAATGGAAAACTCCTCAGAGAAGCTGTTTTGTCATTAGGTGTACACATCAGATCGTCTGAATGCAATATGGCATAGGGATCCTAAAGTACTGTTTTCTGAGTAACAAGAACTTCCTGAGCCATACATCAGATATGACAAACACTAGTGTTTACCCATTGACCTAATGGAAAAGGCATCAGCCTTCAAAGCTGGGGATTGTGGGTTCAAGTCCCATCTGGGTTGTCTTTGTTGGGTGACATTTAAGTTGTGTAAAACAATTCTGACTGGTCTTCTCAAAACTTAGACGTGATGATCTGAGGACAATAGTTAGCTTCGAATTCTCAGACTTGCTGCACACTTCAAATAAGATTCATCCAATCTTTATTCCAAGGCAGTCTCCCATCCAAGTACTAACCAGGCCCAAGCCTGCTTTGCTTCCGAGTTCAGATGAGATCAGGCATTGCCTTTTTTTTTTTTTAATTAAAATAATTTCAATTACCTGTATTTTTTTTTTTATTATTAATTAATAAATAAATTTTTTTGCCAAATGAAGGAATTCAAAAAGCTTACAGCACTTGGTATTCCAAGGCGGTCTCCCATCCAAGTACTAACCTGGCCCAACCCTGCTTAGCTTCCGAGTTCAGATGAGATCAGGTATTGCCTTTTTTTTTTTTTTTATTAAAAATTATTTCAGTTACAATTTTACACGGTAAAGCATAATACATCACACATTAAAATATCATTTGGAATCAAAACATTAAAACTGTGGTAAATTCCAGTTCATTTCTTTAAAAACTTGACATGCTTTGTTCGTCAAAATTTTGTGCAGTTCTCTTAAATTTTTCTCGTTTTTATAATATATATACAGTTTTTCCACATATCCTTCCATTTTCCTTCTTAAAATTGCCCATACATCCATCAAAATTTTCTCTTTTTTTGCCACAATTGTCCTTTTCCACATTGCATTCTTCATCAGCATGATACACAGGTTGACAATTTTCTTATTTTCATTTTTCTTATTCCATCCCAACATCAATACTCTGCTCCATTCTGTTTCATTTTCATCCCAGTCTCCAAGTAGTCCTTTAATTAAAACTTTACAATCTTTTAAAAAACTTTCCAATTCTTGACAATATAAAAACGTGTGTAAAAAACCCTCTTCTTCTTTTTGACATACTTTACATATTCCACTTTGTTCCATCCCTATCTTGTTTAAAATGACATCTGAAAATATTGCTTTGTGCCTTATTAAAAATTCTAGACAATCGACTTTAGTTTCTACATACCTTCCTTTCATGTTTCCCCATATTTCATTTGCTTTTACATTGTATTTTTCCATCCAGTATTTGTTTGCTGTTGGTTCTTTAAAAACTTTCTCTCTAAAAAAACAATAAATATTCTTCACAGTACACTCTTTAAAATCGTGTATTTTTTCTCCTAGTTTCACACACACTTCATTTGTTTCTTTTTCTTTTTCAAAATTATCTACGCTTCGTATCCATTCTTTCGGAATTGCCTGTTTACTTATGTCAAGATTTTTCTCAATTTCCCTTCTGTTGTATTCCTCTTTGGCCTCCTCCATTGTGTCTATAACATATTGTTCGGTTAAAAAGCCTTCTTTAAATTCATATAAAATGTCCCTTACTTTTAAAATCCCAACTTCTATCCATTTCTTAAAAAATAAAACCTTCCCTTGACTTAAAATGTTGTTCAAGAAAAGAGGTTGGTTTAAAATGTTTTCCCTTCCATGTGGATTATATTGCACTTTTGTTAAAAAGTTCCCCCACGCGCTTAAAATTTCTCTATAAAATTCAGGTAAGTTTTCTGTCATCCAATCTTTTGTTTTCATCCATAAAATCCCATCTCCCATGTTAAAATGACCACATTTGTTTAAAAAATATTTCATTGTTTTTTTCCACTCTGCTTTGTTTTCTTTTTCTAGATACTTCTTTATTCTTTTCACTCTTAAACTATTTTTCCTTTGTTCTACATCTATTAAACCTAGCCCACCCTTGTCTGTTTCCCCTACAACTGTATTAAAAGCAATCCTTGGTGGCTTACCTCCCCATAAAAATCAGTAAAACATTTTTTCAACCTCTTTTCTATCCACATTGGCATTTCTAAAACATATAAAACATGCCACAACTTAGACTCCATTAAAACATTTATAATCAAAACTTTCCCTTTTAATGTCAGTGTTCTTAGTTTCCAGTAATTTAACCTCCTTTCTATATCTGTTAAAAAACCCTCCCACATCTTATCTCTAGCTGTTCTGGCATCTTTCCCCATTAAAACTCCTAAAATCTTTATTTCTTCTACTTCTTTAAAATTGGTGCAATCTGCTAAATCTGTCTCCTTTCCAAACTTCATATAAACCGTTTTGTCTTCATTTACTTTACTTCCTGATCCTTTACAAAACTGTTGTACTATTTTCATTGCTTCTTTCACGCTCTCTTTTCCTTTTACTATTAATGTAGTGTCATCTGCATATTGAAACATTTTATTTACTTTATTTACTTCAATTTCGATTCCTTTTATTTTTTCTTCTTCACTGATAGCTAGACCCAGGGATTCTGCCACAAGTGAATATAAGAGTGCTGACAGAGGACATCCTTGCCTTATCGATCTTGTTATTTTAAAACATTCTGTTAAAAAGCCATTACATTTAAATTTTGTTAAAATACCCTTATATAAAATCCTGATCCATTTTCTAAAAACTTCTCCAAAACCAAACTTTTTAAGTACTTCGAATAAAAACTGGTGTTCAACTCTGTCAAAAGCTTTTTCGAAATCCAAACTTATGATATATCCTTCCTCTTTTTTGTCCTTCATATATTCTATGATGTCTTTTATGCTCATTGTTATATCTGCTATGTCTCTTCCTTTTATCGCGTAGGCCTGTGTTGTTTGAATTATTTTTGGCATCACTTCTTTTAATCGATTTGCTAAAATTTTAGTTAAAATCTTCAAATCTGTGTTTAACATTGTGATTGGTCTGTAATTTTTTAACAATGTCTTTTCTCCTTTTTTGTGTATTAATTTCATTAATCCCATTCCCATTCTTTCATTTAATTCTTCTTTTTGCAGTATTTCTTTAAAAATTTCAGTTAAAATTGGTATTAAAATTTCTTTAAAACATACGTAAAATTCACTATTTAACCCGTCTATTCCTGGACTTTTCCTTTTGTTCAAGCTTTCTATTGCTTTTCTTATTTCTTCTTCTCTTATTTCTTGGTCACATTCTCTTTTATCCTCTTCATCTATTTTTGTTTTTATCTGTTTTAATAATTTTCCCATTTGTAATTCATCAACTCCCTGTGTTTTAAATAACTCCTCATAGTATGTTTTTATTTCTTTTAAAATGTCTTCATTTCCTTCTATGCTTTCTCCTTTTGCTCCTTGTATTATCTTTATTGTTTCTGCTTTTCCTTTTTGTCTTTCTAAATCAAAGAAGAATTTTGTGCATTTTTCTCCCTCTACTACATATTTTGCTTTGCTTCTTAGTCTAGCTCCTTCATATTTCTTTTCCTCAATTTCTTTCAGTTTTTCCTCCATTTCTTTTATTTTTTGTATGTCTTTTTCATTTTTTTCTAGTTCTTTTTCTAAGATTTCTTTTATTGTTTTTTCTTGGTGTCTTTTATTCTTTTGTATTATTCTACAAAATTGTATTGTAGTTTTTTTAATCAGATATTTGACATTTTCCCACCATAGTCTTTTGTCTTCATTATATATTTGGTTTCCTTTTTCCTTTTCTATTATTCCTTTTATTTTTTTAACATAGTCTTCATTTTTTAAAATGTCACTATTTAATGTCCACACCCCTGGGCCTCTTTGTATTTCTTCTGTATTAAAATTAAACAATAAAAATTTATGGTCACTTAAAACAGTTTCATCGTACTTTATTTTTTCTATATAAATTTCTATATTTCTTGTGCATAACACATAGTCTATTCTCGATTGAGTTACAAAATTCCCTACTATTTGTCTTCTAGAAAACTCCTTTTTCTTCCCGTTTCTCTCTCTCCAAATGTCTATCATTCCTTTTTCCTCCATTAGTGATTTTAGTTCTTTTCTTCCTGTGTCTGATTTAAAAACCATACCTTCTGTTATGTCCTGTCTGCTAAAAACAGTGTTAAAATCCCCACATACTATTATTTGTTTATAGTCGTTTAAAAACCTTCTCAATATGTTAAAAAAGCTTTTCTTTTCACTCTCTTCATTGGGTGCATGCACGTTAACTAAAATGATATCTTTCCCTTCATATTTTATTTCTAAAATCATACATTTTCCTTGTTTGTCTTTATATATTACTTTACTCATTTGTAGTGCATTCTTTCTTAATAAAATTGCTACTCCTCTCCCAGCTTTCCCATCTCCATTACTATAATAAAAGTCCCCATCCCATTCTTTTTTATATACATCCATCACCTCATTTTTCCAATTTGTTTCTTGTAAAATAATTATTTCTTCTCTTTTACACTTTTCTTTTACATTTTGGAATTTTCTTAAGTCCATTAAACCTCTTGCATTAAAAGACACACAATTTAAAACCATTAAAAGAAGGAAAAAGGAAATAAAAGCCGTCATCTCAGTCCTCTTCTTCTCCCAAACCTCTCAAAGAATCATATCTGTTGTGGCTTTTCAGTTGTCCTTTTTTCAAACCTTTTTTTCTAGCAGTTTCTATTTTTGATAAAGCTTTTGCCGATTGTCTTGTTTGTCTTTTCTCAATTTTGTCTTTTTCTACTTCCTCTTCATGTTTTCCAGTCTCTCTGTCTGCTCCCTTGTTTTGTTCTTTAAGATCTTCCTTTTCTATTACATCCAACACGTTTTTGAAGCTAGACGTTATGTCCATTGGTGTCCATGCTGCCTCCTCTTCATGCTCTATTTGTTGACTGTCTGTTTCTGTTTCTTTTTCCTTTTCTTCGTTTGTTTTCTCCTCATCCAATGTTATTTCTTCTGTTGTAGTTTGTATTGTTTGTGCCGTTGTTTGTTCCTCTTCATAACTTTCCCTTTCACTGTTTCCTTCATGCATTTGCCCACTCACCTGGATCTCATCCTCCTCCTCCTCTTCCTCCATCCAACATTCACACTTATTTATATAATTCTGGCAGTCCGGGCACTTAATGGCATCGCAGTCTCGGGCAAAATGTCCCCTTTCCTCACATTTATAGCATTTAAAGTCTGGGCAATCTTTGACCATATGGTCCGGGCTCATGCACAGCCTACAAGTCTTAACCTGGTGGCTGTGCATCACCCTAAAATATTGCTGACCTTCTGCCGTTTCCAGCCTTGTGCTGTAAGGTAGAGATATCACTTCTCTGGGGAATCTCACTTTGATAAATCGTGTTCCACCTTCTATTTCTGTGTCCGGATAAAGCCTTCTTTTAATTTTTGTTATGGGAAATACTCCCCAGCCTTCTAATTTATCTAAAATTAATTGATCATCCAGGTAAGCGGGCAAATGCATGAAGGAAACCACATAGTCTCTATTTTGTAGCATTTTCACTTCACAGGTTTCTCCTTTTATAATTAGTCCATCCATCAGTTTATCGCATTTTCTAACGTTAGTTCATATTCTTTGTCCTGTCTCGGCCTTCTCGCAAGAATTTTTCCAAGTCCACACTTTTCAGTTACTGCATTAATTATTTCCAAAACTCTCACCTCTTTAACTTTGTCCACATTTAGAACCACCGTTGCTTCCTTCATGTACCTTTTTCCACTTCTTTCTTGTTGCCTCTCCTGTTGTTGGTTTTCTTGTCTTTCTTTGTTTGCCATGTTTCTTCCTCCTTCCCGTCCAACGTTGTTTTCCAGTTGTCCTTCCCCTCTTAATCCAGTGCTGTGTTTCTCCAGTCCGTCCTGAGATGTTTTCCCCTCGTGCTTCTTCAAACAAATCTGTGCTGTTACTTTGTGAGTCCATTTTCTCTCAAAAAAAAAAAGTGCTAACCACCTTCCAGCAAGCACACGTGCTGCTGTCAGGTGGTTTAAAAACAAAAAAATCAAAAAATGCCCACTATCACCAAAGAAAAACTATTAAATAAACTCAAAATAAACCAAAACAAAGGGAGAGCCTTTCTCTCCCGTCTGCAGCCTCACACTTCCTGTTTCACTCTAGCTCCCTCTAGCGTGCTCAGGGTGGTATGGCCGTAAGCCTGCTAACGTAACGTAAGAGTGCTAACCATTACACCATGGAACCTTAAGATGATATAGAGCTGCTGCTCGACATGAAGATGATGAATTAAAAAAATGGCCTTGCAGGAAAGTAGCAGAAGGTCCATCCAAGGCAAGGCCAATGTGCATTGATTTCTGAGTAACTCGTCATTCGGCATGCAGGGCTCCTCACACATTTACTGGAGCAGGACTAGGTAGGGCCTTCAAAAGAAAAGCACGCTATTCTAAGCAATTTGACGACTAAATGGCAGGCAGGGCAAAGAAGCCACCACAGAACAGATGTGATCTTATTTTTTCTTTTTTGACCACGTCTAAAATGTTCAATTTGGCTTGTGAAAAGGGGAATTAACTCAAATGGTAGAGCACCCGCTTAGCATGCTAGAGTTAGCTGGATCGATGTCCGCATTCTCCACTTGTGTTTTCATGCCTTTCACAGTGGCTTTTATTGCAAAGCTGGTTGCACCAGGAGGGTTTAGAGCGAATTTCCTTACGTCAGCTTTGCCGGTTCTGTGTAGTACTAATCATTGCAATCCTTCAGAAGCCCTATCAAGTCACAGTTTTCTTTTATTCGATGGCGCGTCTGCAGTGGGAAATCGAAGCACTAAATATATAGCAGAGTGCTGTCGATTAGCCCATAGGAATCATCACCAGAAGCGATGTGACCACCTGGGAGAAAGATAGCGTTTTGGTCAAATGGAAGCAGGTGGACTTGAGGGTGAAGCAGCTGGACTTGAGGGTCCTAGAAAACCCATAGTAACTGTTATTCTCTGGCCTTCAAGGGAATAGAATGCTATTTTAGCTTTTTTGTGCGGTGCTGGCAAAAAAAAAAACAGGTCCCATCTAGATTTGAATTTAGATCGCTGGATGCAGAGTGCTATCCATTACATTATGGAACCTCAAGATGGTGTAGAGCTGCTGCCCGAGATGAAGATGATGAATTAAAAAACTGGCTTTGCAGGAAAGTAGCGGAAGGTCCATCCAAGGCAAGGCCAATGTGCATTGATTTCTGAGTAACTCGTCATTCGGCATGCAGGGCTCCTCACACATTTACTGGAGCATTACTAGGTAGGGCCTTCAAAAGATAAGCACGCTATTCTAGGCAATTTGACGACTAAATGGCAGGCAGGGCAAAGAAGCCACCACAGAACAGATGTGATCTTATTTTTTCTTTTTCGACCACGTCTAAAATGTTCAATTTTGATTGTGAAAAGGGGAATTAGCTTAAATGGTAGAACGGTCGCTTCGCATGCATGAGAGAGGTAGCTGGATCGATGCCCGCATTATCCACTTATGTTTTCATGCCTTTCACAGTGGCTTTTATTGCAAAGCTGGTTGCACCTGGAGGGTTTAGAGCGAATTTCCTTACGTCAGCTTTGCCGGTTCTGTATAGTACTAATCATTGCAATCCTTCAGAAGCCCTATCAAGTCAGTTTTCTTTTATTCGATGGCGCGTCCGCGGTGGGAAATCAAAGCACTAAATATATAGCAGAGTGCTGTCGATTAGGCCATAGGAATCATCACCAGAAGCGATGTGACCACCTGGGAGAAAGATAGCGTTTTGGTCAAATGGAAGCAGGTGGACTTAAGGGTGAAGCGGCTAGGCTTTTTGGCTGACTTTCATTCTACTGACCCTGTGCCCAAAAACAGAAAACAGCAACATTGCTTTGCCAAAACCTGGGATCGAACCAGGGACCTTTAGATCTTCAGTCTAACGCTCTCCCAACTGAGCTATTTCGGCTGCCATGACACAGCTTTCCTGCAGCAGGGATGTCTGTGAGACCAAGCTGAGCCCTTAAGTGCATCTGAGGCATAAGAGAGTAAAGATTTGGCCAGTACGGGTATCGAACCCGCGACCTTGGCGTTATTAGCACCACGCTCTAACCAACTGAGCTAACCAGCCGTTTTCTTGCCAGTGTGCTGGAAAACCCAGAGTTTGTGTCATTCTTTGGCCTTCAAGGGAACAGGATGCTATTTTAACTTTTTTTGTGCGGTGCTGGCAAAATAAAAACAGGTCCCACCGAGATTTGAACTCGGATCACTGGATTCAGAGTCCAGAGTGCTAACCATTACACCATGGAACCTTAAGATGATATAGAGCTGCTGCCCGACATGAAGATGATGAAGTAAAAAAATGGCCTTGCAGGAAAGTAGCAGAAGGTCCATCCAAGGCAAGGCCAATGTGCATTGATTTCTGAGTAACTCGTCATTCGGCATGCAGGGCTCCTCACACATTTACTGGAGCAGGACTAGGTAGGGCCTTCAAAAGAAAAGCACGCTATTCTAGGCAATTTGACGACTAAATGGCAGGCAGGGCAAAGAAGCCACCACAGAACAGATGTGATCTTATTTTTTCTTTTTTGACCACGTCTAAAATGTTCAATTTGGCTTGTGAAAAGGGGAATTAGCTCAAATGGTAGAGCGCTCGCTTAGCATGTGAGAGGTAGCGGGATCGATGCCCGCATTCTCCACTTGTGTTTTCATGCCTTTCACAGTGGCTTTTATTGCAAAGCTGGTTGCACCTGGAGGGTTTAGAGCGAATTTCCTTACGTCAGCTTTGCCGGTTCTGTGTAGTACTAATCATTGCAATCCTTCAGAAGCCCTATCAAGTCACAGTTTTCTTTTATTCGATGGCGCGTCTGCAGTGGGAAATCAAAGCACTAAATATATAGCAGAGTGCTGTCGATTAGCCCATAGGAATCATCACCAGAAGCGATGTGACCACCTGGGAGAAAGATAGCGTTTTGGTCAAATGGAAGCAGGTGGACTTGAGGGTGAAGCAGCTGGACTTGAGGGTCCTAGAAAACCCATAGTAACTGTTATTCTCTGGCCTTCAAGGGAATGGAATGCTATTTTAGCTTTTTTGTGCGGTGCTGGCAAAAAAAAAAAAACAGGTCCCATCTAGATTTGAATTTTGATCGCTGGATGCAGAGTGCTATCCATTACATTATGGAACCTCAAGATGGTGTTGAGCTGCTGCCCGAGATGAAGATGATGAATTAAAAAACTGGCCTTGCAGGAAAGTAGCAGAAGGTCCATCCAAGGCAAGGCCAATGTGCATTGATTTCTGAGTAACTCGTCATTCGGCATGCAGGGCTCCTCACACATTTACTGGAGCATTACTAGGTAGGGCCTTCAAAAGAAAAGCATGCCATTCTAGGCAATTTGACGACTAAATGGCAGGCAGGGCAAAGAAGCCACCACAGAACAGATGTGATCTTATTTTTTCTTTTTCGACCACGTCTAAAATGTTCAATTTTGATTGTGAAAAGGGGAATTAGCTTAAATGGTAGAACGGTCGCTTCGCATGCATGAGAGAGGTAGCTGGATCGATGCCCGCATTATCCACTTCTGTTTTCATGCCTTTCACACTGGCTTTTATTGCAAAGCTGGTTGCACCTGGAGGGTTTAGAGCGAATTTCCTTACGTCAGCTTTGCCGGTTCTGTATAGTACTAATCATTGCAATCCTTCAGAAGCCCAATCAAGTCACAGTTTTCTTTTATTCGATGGCGCGTCCGCAGTGGGAAATCAAAGCACTAAATATATAGCAGAGTGCTGTCGATTAGGCCATAGGAATCATCACCAGAAGCGATGTGACCACCTGGGAGAAAGATAACGTTTTGGTCAAATGGAAGCAGGTGGACTTAAGGGTGAAGCGGCTAGGCTTTTTGGGTGACTTTCATTCAACTGACCCTGTGCCCAAAAACAGAAAACAACAACATTGCTTTGCCGAAACCTGGGATCGAACCAGGGACCTTTAGATCTTCAGTCTAACGCTCTCCCAACTGAGCTATTTCGGCTGCCATGACACAGCTTTCCTGCAGCAGGGATGTCTGTGAGACCAAGCTGAGCCCTTAAGTGCATCTGAGAGTAAAGATTTGGCCAGTAGGGGTATCGAACCCGCGACCTTGGCGTTATTAGCACCTTGCTCTAACCAACTGAGATAACCGGCCGTTTTCTTGCCAGTGTGCTGGAAAACCCAGAGTTAGTGTCATTCTTTGGCCTTCAAGGGAACAGGATGCTATTTTAACTTTTTTTGTGCGGTGCTGGCAAAATAAAAACAGGTCCCACCGAGATTTGAACTCGGATCACTGGATTCAGAGTCCAGAGTGCTAACCATTACACCATGGAACCTTAAGATGATATAGAGCTGCTGCTCGACATGAAGATGATGAATTAAAAAAATGGCCTTGCAGGAAAGTAGCAGAAGGTCCATCCAAGGCAAGGCCAATGTGCATTGATTTCTGAGTAACTCGTCCTTCGGCATGCAGGGCTCCTCACACATTTACTGGAGCAGGACTAGGTAGGGCCTTCAAAAGAAAAGCACGCTATTCTAAGCAATTTGACGACTAAATGGCAGGCAGGGCAAAGAAGCCACCACAGAACAGATGTGATCTTATTTTTTCTTTTTTGACCACGTCTAAAATGTTCAATTTGGCTTGTGAAAAGGAGAATTAACTCAAATGGTAGAGCGCCCGCTTAGCATGCTAGAGTTAGCTGGATCGATGTCCGCATTCTCCACTTGTGTTTTCATGCCTTTCACAGTGGCTTTTATTGCAAAGCTGGTTGCACCAGGAGGGTTTAGAGCGAATTTCCTTACGTCAGCTTTGCCGGTTCTGTGTAGTACTAATCATTGCAATCCTTCAGAAGCCCTATCAAGTCACAGTTTTCTTTTATTCGATGGCGCGTCTGCAGTGGGAAATCGAAGCACTAAATATATAGCAGAGTGCTGTCGATTAGCCCATAGGAATCATCACCAGAAGCGATGTGACCACCTGGGAGAAAGATAGCGTTTTGGTCAAATGGAAGCAGGTGGACTTGAGGGTGAAGCAGCTGGACTTGAGGGTCCTAGAAAACCCATAGTAACTGTTATTCTCTGGCCTTCAAGGGAATGGAATGCTATTTTAGCTTTTTTGTGCGGTGCTGGCAAAAAAAAAAAAAAAAACAGGTCCCATCTAGATTTGAATTTAGATCGCTGGATGCAGAGTGCTATCCATTACATTATGGAACCTCAAGATGGTGTTGAGCTGCTGCCCGAGATGAAGATGATGAATTAAAAAACTGGCCTTGCAGGAAAGTAGCAGAAGGTCCATCCAAGGCAAGGCCAATGTGCATTGATTTCTGAGTAACTCGTCATTCGGCATGCAGGGCTCCTCACACATTTACTGGAGCATTACTAGGTAGGGCCTTCAAAAGAAAAGCACGCTATTCTAAGCAATTTGACGACTAAATGGCAGGCAGGGCAAAGAAGCCACCACAGAACAGATGTGATCTTATTTTTTCTTTTTTGACCACGTCTAAAATGTTCAATTTGGCTTGTGAAAAGGGGAATTAGCTCAAATGGTAGAGCGCTCGCTTAGCATGCGAGAGGTAGCAGGATCGATGCCCGCATTCTCCACTTGTGTTTTCATGCCTTTCACAGTGGCTTTTATTGCAAAGCTGGTTGCACCTGGAGGGTTTAGAGCGAATTTCCTTACGTCAGCTTTGCCGGTTCTGTGTAGTACTAATCATTGCAATCCTTCAGAAGCCCTATCAAGTCACAGTTTTCTTTCATTCGATGGCGCGTCCGCAGTGGGAAATCAAAGCACTAAATATATAGCAGAGTGCTGTCGATTAGCCCATAGGAATCATCACCAGAAGCGATGTGACCACCTGGGAGAAAGATAGCGTTTTGGTCAAATGGAAGCAGGTGTACTTGAGGGTGAAGCAGCTGGACTTGAGGGTCCTAGAAAACCCATAGTAACTGTTATTCTCTGACCTTTAAGGGAATAGAATGCTATTTTAGCTTTTTTTGTGCGGTGCTGGCAAAAAAAACAGGTCCCACCTAGATTTGAACTTAGATCGCTGGATGCAGAGTGCTATCCATTACACTATTGAACCTCAAGACGGTGTAGAGCTGCTGCCCGAGATGAAGAGGATGAATTAAAAAACTGGTCTTGCAGGAAAGTAGCAGAAGGTCCATCCAAGGCGGAGCCAATTTGCATTGATTTCTGAGTAACTCGTCATTCGGCATGCAGGGCTTCTCACACATTTACTGGAGCATTACTAGGTAGGACCTTCAAAAGAAAAGCACGCTATTCTAGGCAATTTGACGACTAATGGTGTTACCTGGATGTGGGACAAATACAAATGAATGTATTTTATATAATTATTTTTTTATTTTATTTTTGATGTTTGAAAAGTCACTTGCTGTTGGTAGCAATACAATATGAGTTCTAACAGATAAACAATACAACAAACAAACAAAAAATAAATAAAATAAAAGTATACAAATAGATTATGGGCAATTATAAAAATCAACCATTACTCTAAACCATTCAAATTATACATTTATGCAAACAAACAAGCTGTACACTTTTACGTTTTATTTCTTACTTTTTTCATTTATTAAAATGTCAATCCATCTATCTATTTTAATTCAACTCCCATCTGTTTAGTTGGATGCAAAAAAAAAAGAGAAAGGGGTACCCTTGAAGTAGACACATGTTGAATGTATGTCTGTGCATTTTATGAGTTCAACAGAGTCTATCTCTCTTTCTTTTATGATGTTTGTTGCTGTTATCCCTGCTTCTGTGTCTTTTTCACCTGAGCAACCTATTTTATTCTGTGTCCATTGCCTTTTTGTGGCAGCTGGAACTGGTGCCTCTTCCTTTAAGTACATTTCATTTTTATCCTTTAAAAAGAAGCAGGTTAGTGTTATTGTTAGTGTGATTGGTAAACAATGTGTTTTCTGCAATATTAGAGTAAATTTAATTAGTAAATTATTATAAACATTTATTAAACATTTGAAATAAAATAAGATATAAATGCAAAATTGAAATTAGATAATACATTGCTGCCAATAATGTATAGATCTATATTATACAAGTATAATGATTACAATATTTTAAGCAGGGCTCCGAACCGGTTCAAGAAACGGCAACGAAAAACGGAAACAAATGACATTTTTCAGGAACAAAAACGAAAAAAAGATAAACTTTAATTGTTCTGAACAGAAACGTTTACAGTTAACCGGTTAATAACGTTATTTTGTCATTCTCTTTATTATATGAATTTGGGAGACTAAAAGCATTCATTTAAAGCTTGTGTACAAATGTGACGGTGACACATACTACGTGAAGTGAATTTTCATAAACTAATTTGAGAGGAGCACGTGATATGATTGAGCACGTCTGGCCACTCATCTGTAATCAGTAATAATCCAATCAGAGGGATCCTAGTTTACTATAAATGGATCATTTTCTCCCTAATGTTTTATCTTTGTTTGGAAGAATGCTTCCCGCTACAAATGCTCCAGCATTTAACCTAGGCTTCAGCATTGTTTAAACCTTTCAACGTGGAAGAACAAACAAACAAACAGCAACAACAACAACTCCAGCCAGAACCCCGCTCTCCCCAAAACTTCAGCCGCCGCCTCGCCAGCTATCAAGCCTGAATTACAGCAAGACGGCCCACCAGCTCTTCCAACTTCTACTCCTACTGCCCCACTCAACGCAAGCCACACCTTCCATTAAACTCAAGACGCCGGTGATCCAAGCCATTTCTATGAAGCCTGACTCTCACTGATATCCTAGAGGTCTACTTTCGGTAACGTACATGCTTTAAGCGGAAGCTTCGCTACATAACTACACTCTAACAAAGACTAAACATTTTATAAAAGTTTTGAAAGACGAGACCAGCGTGAATCAAATGATTTCAATAAAGAACTCACCTCTCAACCTCCCGCCTGTCCACAGATCCATAACTTTCTGACTGCAGAAGTAATTCGATTGCAACTGACCAAGCAATCTTTTCCACAAACATTAGTCCACAACATATTCATATGTTGATAAACGTCCATGGAAGGATGCACTGTTTTCAGTCAAACCAGCTGCTGGAGGGCGTGCAGCAGAATAGTCTTTCAAGCACAAACACTATAGCGATTTTGCTTGACAAAACGGCCGCCGACCTTTTGCACTCTGACGGATACTCCAAGGAGCCAAAAGGAGAAATGTCACCATCCAATGAGCTTTCCAAACTTTAGATGACCCCGCCTTATCTCTTGACAGTTTCATGAATGGACTGAGTGCTAAGACTTTGTGAATGAATCCGGCCAGATACGCTCGAGATTTTTCAATCACGTTAAGATTCCGAACATGATGATATTTATCTTGGACTTAGTAAAAGCCCATGACAAACAGTACATTCACACAGTTCCTACTAAGGTGACATCGTTTTTTGAAGTTAAAGGTTTGATGTTGGCAGTTGATTATTTACATTTTATTTATATAAAAAAAATAAATAAAAAATAAAAATTATAATAATAAATAATAACCCCTCTGCCACATCTAATCTGATAGCCATGGAACCAACGAAAAGAGTATTACCCAGCCAGTGAAAAACATTCAACACAAAGCATTGAAGCTCTTTTGCAACATGCCAATAGCTACTCTTATATCAATACACATGAGTGCTATAGTCATGCTTATAATGGCAAGTCAGTGGGATGAGAAACAGCGAAGAAACAACTTCCTGCTTGACTGCTACGAACAAAGAGGACATTTCTGGCAGTAGAATAACGTTTCATCCACTGACTCTGTTAGATACATTTTGCTTTTAAACAAACTACTATAACACTAAGGGATTAAACTCCACTTCACCATACTATAACCTCACCTGCTCTTCAAGAGGTACTTCCAGGACCACCAGCCAAGACCTGGCCCATATCCTCAGCTCTTCATTCATCTGCCACCCTGCAGGGGGACGAATGTCCACTTCTACAACCCTTGCACATTGTGACATCTAAGCTATTGTAACATGTATTAACAAAGGCGCTTCCATTCACAGTTGCCCACGCTCTTACGAAGTGACCTTGCACGAATATCAGCTAAAACATTTAATTATGTCTGCTGTACATGTACCATGTCGTGACCATTTAATCTCTAATTCTTTCTTGTTTTCTCATTTTAGAGGTCATGGCTACCAGCTCCAGAAACTACCCTTATTCAACCCATCACACTCTACATCCATTTGCAAATGTATTCACACTCTTCACAAAGATGCATTTCCCCTCATACAGCCCACACACTTTAGGCCATATTCACACTAGCCCCTTTTGCCTCATACAGCCCACACACTTTAGGCCATATTCACACTAGCCCCTTTTGCCTCATACAGCCCACACACCTTAGGCCATATTCAAACTAGCCCCTTTTGCCTCATACAGCCCACACACTTTAGGCCATATTCACACTAGCCCCTTTTGCCTCATACAGCCCACACACTTTAGGCCATATTCACACTAGCCCCTTTTGCCACATACAGCCCACATACTTGAGGCCATATTCACACTAGCCCCTTTTTTCCTCATACAGCCCACACATTTGAGGCCATATTCACACTAGCCCCTTTTTGCCTCATACAGCCCACACACTTGAGGCCATATTCACACTAGCCCTTTTTTGGTTTTTGAAAAGTCTGAATTAACATAATTTCAATCCCACATTCCATCCCATCATAGCTGATCTAACTAGGCAGGAGGAGGAAGCTCTGCCTTCTTTATTAAGAAGCCCCCCCCCCCCCCCATTCACCCATTTCAAACACTATTCGCTTCTTACACCTCAAGAGAACAATACCACATCACGGAAGCCCAGCTGATCTTCTCCAAATGACCTCCACCCTCATGCATTTCTAGCCCTCTTCTCCTCTTTTCTTCCTTTAATTTCCCTCCAAACTCAAACTATCCCATACTTCCATTTACTCTTTTCACCACAGCTCTGACCCATTTAGAGGTCACCCAAGTGTCAATTGATGTAGCAGCAATGCTCTAAACAAGTCATATACACTTACACTTCAAATACCACTATCGTCACACTCCCAACCCCCCATGAATACAGTAATAGATGCTTCTGCAGGAGCACATATTGTCTCTATACTGACCCACCGCACCTCTGCAGCAGCAGAGACGCTCAGCTGAGCTACACCCCCTCCCCCCCCCCCCCCCCCCCCCCCCCCGCCTACAGCGCAACTGCAGTGACATTCTAACCGACCCCTCATTCACTCACCTCTACATATCACTAACAACAGTATTTTTCATTCTTACTGGAACATGCATAACCATCCAATGCTCACTACCACTGCATCTCGGCAACTGCAGAGACACTCCACCCAGTTTCGTTCACCAATAACACCATGGCACTGTCACTCTAGCTAAGCTCCTCTTTTACTCATCTCTACATATCACTACTGACAGTATTTTTATTCTTACAGGAATATGCATAACCATACAATACTGACTACCAATGCACCTTTGCAACAGCAGAGATGATTCAAGTAACATTCACCCATAGCACTACTGCACTGGCACTCTTGCTAAGCCCCTCTTTTACTTCATCTCTACATATCACTACTGACTCTCACCTCACCTCTACTTATCACTAATGACAATAAATTTTTTTTACAGGAACATGCATAACTATACAATACTGACTACCACTGCATCTTTGCAACAGCAGAGATGCTTCATGTTACATTCGCCCATAGCACTACTGCACTGGCATTCTAGCTGAGCCCCTCTGTTACTTCATCTCTACATATCGTTACTGACAATATTTAGCACTCATAAGGCTCCAATGCTGACTACCACTGCACCTCTGCAACAGCAGAGACGCTCCGCCGAGCCTTATTTTCCCTCTGCCTTCCCCCTGCCTCCTCCCCTCTCCCCCTCCCCATTTATAGTTGACAATTGCCCAGTAACACTATTCCGAATTTAGAGATGATTCATAGCATTCTCCGCCTCTCAGACTCCCACTCACTCTCCAGTCCCCCTTTTCACAGGGCCTCTGCGAGGGGTTAAGGAGATAAGTCAATATAGAAAAGTTTGAGGACATTAAAAGTTTAGATAGTCTTAGATTCCTGCAATGTACTAAATTTATCTATTTTATACAAGGTATCATTGTATGGTAAAATTTGACTGTATTAAATCTGTGAATATCAGGATGTGGCGTAGTTACGAAATCAGTAAAATCCTAGTAGATTTGACAGCTTGTTGCTTATTTACCACAGTTACCAAGGCAACACCATTATTTCTGCAGCTCTATAGGGACATGTTGAATCGGCTAGATTTTATAGATCTATATTCCATATGTATGTTTTAGTTTGGATTAATTTCTTTCATTTTAATATTTAGTAAATATATTGTAAGATAAATATCGCCAGTATTTCTGGTTGAAAAGTGGTTATAGGTCTTTAAACGTATTGAAAGAGTCTTAAAGGTATTTAAAGGTGTTGAATTACACTTTCTGATTCCTGTATATACTCTGTTTCAGAATATGAGCAGCCACCACAGAAGCCCAAAGGGCTTTACAACAACAGATCCAGACCCTGGGAAGGTGGTCATCCAATGCCTTAAAGACATGCATACGTCTTCGCCAAAGGCACCTCAAAGAAGCCCAGATGACTCTCGCCAGCCATCAACCCACAGCTACGCAAGGGCGAGGGCATGACCCAGCCACCTTCCCTCCTCCTTTCCCTTACTTTTAAACTGAGTAACACTCAACCTTCTCCCCCAGTCACATAGTAAATCGAAGGTGCATACAAGCCCCCTCGTCACCCCGCCACCCCCGGCCGTTTCTGCAGGAGTCTTCACAGCCCCCTCCCATTTCCCGACTCCTGCCAGACCCTGCCCCCCCTAAGGCTCTGACTCCTGCAGGAGTGTTACCCCGAGCTTCGACTCCCGAAGGAGTCATCTCACTGTCCCCCCCAGGCCTTAGCAAATTTCTCTTATGTTTGCATATATATGGGTGTATGCGTTTGCGTACGTATGTATGTATGTATTTGTGCGGGCGTAGATGTTGTATATGCATGTATGTATAAACACATGTATAGAAGTATACGCGTGTATGTGGGTTTATATGTATATACGTATGCGTGCGTGTATGTATGGATTTGTGTGTGTATATATATATGTATCTATGTACGCAAGTACATGGACATATATATTTTTTACTTATATCGCTGTCACTCCCCGCTTCATCTCCTCACGGAGTGTTCCTCGAGCACCTAACTCATCCCGTCACCCTCTAACAGGAGTCTTCACCATCCAAATCCCCTTTTTCCCAGTCTCCTGTCAGAGTCGGCCAGCTTGCCCTGTTCCCCGGGCGCCGACCCCCGCAGGGGTCATGTCACTGCCCCCCCCCCAAGGCCACTGAAACTCATTATTTATATATATCTATGGATTCTCGTCCATGGTTATATATTTATATAGAGCGCTGTCACTCCCTGCTCTATCTCCAAGTAGGAGTGTTCCTCGAGCATCGACTCCCACAGGAGTCTCGCCAAACCTGCCACTCACCCTCTAGCAGAAATCTCCACCACCCAAATCCCAATTCACGATTTCTGCCGGAGACGGCAAATAATAAGAATTGCTGCCCCCAACTCCCGCAGTGCCTATTCCGACTCACAGAAGTCTTCTGATTGCCCCCTCCAGGCCTTAGATTACCCCATTATATATATATATATATATATATATATATATATATATATATATATATATATATATATATATATATATATATATATATATATATTTATGTACTCTCATATATACATATATATTTATATATATATATATATAGCGCTGCCACTTCCCAGCTCTATCTCCGTCAGGAGTGTTCCTCGAGCATATTTTGTTTTGATTCTTAATGAGTCAACCCTGGTCACCCCTTTCTGGCCCCCCTACACTAGTCACCTTTCCCCTTTCCCCCCGCTCAGGCTCCAACAGGAGTCTGTTTCACACTTTGCTCCAACTAGAGCTCCCTAATCTCTTTCCCTTTCCATATCCTCTATATCCAGCAGCCGGATATAGCAAAAACTTTCTAGCTTTTTGGGGGGAAATTCTTCGAAATACACGGCTGCTGTCCCGAGTTAGCATTTTGGGGAGCTCTTGAGACCTACCTGATCTCGGATCTCCTGATATGCTTCGACCGGGCGGGAGCCCTGGGCTCAAATATCTCCGAGCTCAGGGTTCTCTCCCGGGACAGCATGCCAAACCTGCTTTATACGCCAAGCATATCTAAGTGAAAACTCTTGAAGTGAAGTTTCATAAACTAATTTCGAGAGGAGCACGTGATATGATTGAGCACGTCTGGCCACTCATCTGTAATCAGTAATAATCCAATCAGAGTGATCCTAGTTTACTATAAATGGATCATTTTCTCCCTAATGTTTTATCTTCGTTTGGAAGAATCCCCCCTTCCACCCCTTCTCCTCCTTTTCCTCCCTTTTCTGAAAAGGGGGAGCTCTCGAGACCTACCTGATCTCGGATCTCCTGATATGCTTATCGACCGGGCGGGAGCCCTGGGCTCAAATATCTCCGAGCTCAGGGTTCTCTCCCGGGACAGCATGCCAAACCTGCTTTATACGCCAAGCATATCTAAGTGGAAACTCTTGAAATATATTTTGTATAAATTGACATGGTGTAAGTTACATGATTATGTAATGAAATGCATCTTTTTTATATATAATTTATTTGTCTCTCCTGCAATACATTATGCAACGACTCCACAATCGACTGGTTCGTGCTGTAGAAAGACAGCCACTAAACACAGATTATATACAGTTTATTTGTAGACAGGAAATGGTGCATATCAGTGCCTTGGCTGAATTGATACATGTTCCAGAGGATGTCATCTCAGCCCTTAGCAATCTAAACATTCTCCTACAGCATTTAAGGAATGTGGAGGAAGTGTCCGTCTCAGTAGAGCTGGAAACAGAACAAGGACATGGACGTCCGAGAGTTTCAGTGTCAGCTGCCCACCTTACACATCTAATAGAACTTAGACTGCCTGTCAAATCTATTGCCAATCTTCTTGGTGTGTCCCGAGCAACCATATTCAGGAGGATGGCATAAAATGGTTTGTCTGTGAGAGGTTTGTACAGCACATGTACAGATGTAGAGCTTGATGCCCTTGTAACAGGGATTAAGAACTCCATGCCAGATGCTGGATATCGTATGGTTCGAGGGGCTCTACTCTCTCAGGGGCACCTTGTACAGTGGGATAGGGTGTGTTCATCCATGCATCGTGTAGACAGTGTTGGTGTTCTCTCTAGGATGGCAAACCTGAGATGTATTGCTCGTAGAAGTTACTCTGTTCCTTACCCGAAGTACATGGTGCACATTGACACCAACCATAAACTCATAAGGTATGTCTGCAAGCCATCTATAACATTTCAGTTTAGTAAAAAGTAAAAGTGGTTGAAATAACATTGCTAAAGATTAATTTAACATGATCAAATTATTATTATTACTTATTTTACTTTTTTATTTTGAAATATTAATATTCTTTTGTATAACAGGTACAACATTGTGATCTTTGGGGGAACAGATGGTTATTCCAGAAAGGTAAACTTTATTGTTTAGTAAGGTTTAGACTAAGCATGTTGTGCTAAAATCTTATTGTCATTATTTCGTAGGGTATGTGCACTAAAGTTTTTAATATATCTATCCTTATGACTGTATGCCGTCCCATAAAGTTGTTTGGTAAAATTTGGCTCATTGAATGCAATAGAACATGCTTTGCTTTACTGTAAAATTTTAATTGAAAACAAACACTTCAAATCAATGTGACATACAATTGTCATTTATCATTTAACATTGTAATCTATAGATGGCAGCAGAAAACCAGTCATTGGCTCATTCCACTCAATTTAGTGCTTTGGTTTTTAAACTTACAAACTCATGTAATTAATCATACAGTATTTTCAAAGATAAACATATATAGAAGTTAATAAACTAATAAAAAAAACTATAAAAAGCCATTACTTTGTTTTTACTTTTTTACAAAGTAATGTTTTTTACAGTTGACACATTATGATTACAATATAACCTGATTTTTTAATGTGTAATGTTACCGAAGGTCGGCCAGGTGGTTACATCTTTGCTTGAAATCTTGTAGTTGTTGCATGCAACTATACCTGTAAGTTTTTGTTACTGAACTAATCTCTCATACTGTGCAATTTCAATTACATTTTACAGATTATGTACCTAAGGGTTGCAAACAATAACCGCTCAGACACACATTTGGCCTTTTTCAATGAGGCTGTGGAGACACGGATTTCCAAAAAGGTATTATTGAGTTGTAATCTAATTTCCAGCCTGACCAGCTAAGACCAGGCTGAAAAAGGCTGGTAACCAGCCTGGAAATGTCCAAAACCCCTCTAAAACCAGGCTGGTCAACCAGCTAAAACCAGCCAACCAGCCTAGGCTGATTTAAGCTGTTTTTTTCAGCAGGGTTGCTTAAGTAGTCCATAAATAAAAATTTTAATAAGTAAATTGTAATTGCAAACCAGCATAATGGGTCATGTTTTTGTTGCAGAGTAAGAGGTGATCATGGAGGAGAAAACGTGGGCATAGCAGAACTGATGTTTTCAGTACGTGGAACAGATGAAAACAGTTTCATTGCTGGGAAAAGTGTCCACAATCAAAGGTTATTTCAGTTCATAGTGTTATGTTTATTTATCATTTAATTACCTACAGTCCTCTGCTCTACCAACTGAGCTATCGAAGGCTTATAAGACTCCCCTACAAGCCCACCCCCTTAAGGTTGCTGCAGTCCGACTGCTGGCCAAAAACGCTCAAGGCTTCCCATACCGGGAGTCGAACTGGTGAAAACCAGGAATCCTGACCGCTAGACCATATGGGAGTTGCCACTTGTGATGGCAGTCTTGGCACAAACTTCAGATCTTTCTGATCATGCGCACTTCACTGTCCCTCTTGCACAAGTACCACTCCTACATTTACGCACTCTCTCATACACAGTCTCATGGTTTCCGTAAGCAAGAATCCTCTGATCCATAGTCATAAGCGTTATCCTTTGTGCCACTGGCACTCTGTTCAGCACCTTGTTAGCACATTGTTTGAAACAAGGACAAGGCTCTGTCAACCTGGAGTTCCGTCACCACACATTCTGCTTTGTTTTATGGCAAGACGTTGTGTGGATGGGATACTCTTACAGGATATCTGACAGTCCCTCCATAGAAAACCTGAGATCCAGGGTCGAGACTCTCTTCTCTCCAAGAGGAGATTAAAAGCCATAGTTTTTATTCATGTTTTATCAGAGCACTTAGGTATTGCTGCAGCTCAGAGACTTACAAGTGGAAGAGATTACGCTGCAAGTTGGCTGGGTGACTTCTAAGTGGTATGGACTTTTGCAACAAGTAGGTTGGGTTTACGTTTGGTGTAGCTGTAGTAGACGTTATTAAAAAACTGCAGTTTGGGCATCCTTTGAAACCAGGAGAGCACCCCACGGGCTCTGTGCTGGCGGCCCCTTAAACTCGACTCACTCCAGAGTGGAACTGAACAGCTCCCTTGGGAGGCGAAAGGCGACCGCAGTGCACTGGCTGTCAGCAAAGCAAAAAGACCAAAACAAGCAAGCCAGGAGTCGAATCTAGAGTCTTCTGATCCATAGTCAGACGCATTATCCACTGCACCAATGGCCCTATCTCCTTATCTTGTCATCATTAGCTTGTTGCTTGTAATAAGGACACAGCTCTGTCAATACGGAGTTCATTCAACGCATGCTGTGCTTTGTTATTATGGCAAGTTGTGGTGTCGATAGAAGCATGTGACAGTCCCTCCATAGAAGAACTGTGATCCAGGGTCTGAGACTTTCTCCTCTCCAGGAGGAGGTTACAAGCATTGGATTTATTTTTGTCAGAGCAGCTGCAGCATACTTGTGTGGAGACCCACAGCAAGGCTTGAGGGCAAGATTCTGCTCTCCCTTCCCTGGTGGTCTAGTGGTTAGGATTCGGTGCTCTCATTGCTGTGGACTGGGTTTGATTCCCGGTTAGTTCTTGGATGAGAGACCACCTGGGATTACCAGGTGCTTTAAGCTTTTTGAATTCCTTCATTTGGCAGCTGATACACTTCCCAAAATACGAAAAAAAAAACAAAAAAAAAACTCTGAATTCCTCTCTGATCTCTGGAACCAGCTAAGTCATTGTACCCACTTCCCCTGATTCCATTCGGGGGAAGTGAGTACCCTGACTTGGCTGGTTTAACCTAGCAAGAGCTGTCGGTGCCCCGGAGCAGAAACCGAAAAAAAAACAAAAAAAAAACTGGTAAACTATTGAGGGGTCAAGGGCTTTGTTTTTGTCGGTGCTGTGTCAAGGCAAGCTGAGCTGCGCTCGGCTCCTGGTGTTGCACCTATTTTTAAATAGCCAACTCTTGACGGCTGCTCTTGCTTACGGCCATACCACCCTGGCAATACCTGATCTCATCTGAACTTGGAAGCAAAGCAGGGTTGGGCCTGGTTAGTACTTGATTGGGAGACCGCCTGGGAATACCAGGTGCTGTAAGCTTTCTGAATTCCTTCATTTGGCATCTAATACACTTCCCCGTGTCACAGGTCTGCTGCTGGTGTCTTTTCTCGCATTCATCTTATTTGGGAGGGGTGCGACAAAAAAAAACACAGGTAAACAATTGAGGGGACAAGGGCATTGTTTCTGTCGGTGCTGTGTCAATGCAAGCTGAGCTGCGCTCGGCTCCTGGTGCTGCGCCTCTTTTCAAATAGCCAACTCTTGACGTCTGCTCTCGCTTATGGCCATACCACCCTGCTATTTAAAATTAAGATCTAAAAGTGGCTTAAACATTGAACTGGTTCTACAACGACAGAAAATAAGAAGAGAAGAGATTAAAGAAAGAATGGAAAGGAAAAAATTTCAAAAAGGATATGCAAGAAACATTTGTTTAAGTGACAGTGACTCAGAATGAATGGTGGTTATTGGTTTATCCAATAATTATCCTAATGAGTAATGTATGTGTGGTATCACTGAATGTAAGAGGATTGTCAAAATGTGAAAAGTTTGAAAGATTAACATGTTTGACAAAAAAGTGTGATATATTATGTTTACAAGAGACAAAGTGGGAAGATGAGATTAAAAATAAAATGAGAAAATTGTGGAATGGTGAAATATTTAGTAATGGAGATACAGAAAGGAAAAGAGGGGTAGCAATTTTGATAAAAAGAGGGATTTTTGAAAAAGTAGAATTAGACTATAAAGACACAAATGGAAGAATTATAATTGTAAAAGTTATGTATAATGGGAAAAGTTCTTTTTCACATTTACATTTAGTCATTTAGCAGACGCCTTAATCCAAAGCGACTTACAATTAAGGACAAGGAAGCAATTTACACAACTATAAGAGCAGCAGTGAACAAGTGCTATAGACAAGTATCAGTGTGAAAAAGTCTAAGCAAAGCATTAGAAATTTTTTTTTTATTTATTAATTTTTTTTTTGAGAGAGTACAGTCAGTGGTATAGCCAGAGAGGAAAGTGGAGACTAAATAGTTGAGTTTTTATTTGTTTCTTGAAGACAGCAAGCGACTCTGCTGTTCTGATGTAGTTAGGGAGTTCATTCCACCAACTGGGCAGATTGAATGCGAGAGTTCGGGAAAGTGATTTCTTCCCTCTTTGGGATGGAACAACGAGGCGACGTTCATTCACAGAATGCAAGTTTCTGGAGGGCACATAAATTTGCAGAAGTGAGAGCAGATAAGAAGGAGCAAAGTCAGAGGTCGCTTTGTAAGCAAACATCAGAGCTTTGAATTTAATGCGAGCAGCAACTGGCAGCCAGTGCAAACGGGTGAGTAGCGGAGTGACATGTGCTCTTTTGGGTTCATCAAAGACCACTCGTGCTGCTGCATTCTAAAGCAGCTGAAGAGGTTTGATAGAATTAGCTGGAAGCCCGGCTAGTAGAGAGTTGCAATAATCCAGTTTGGAGAAAACAAGAGCTTGAACAATAAGTTGAGCTGCATGTTCAGATATGAAGGGTCGGACCTTTCTGATGTTATAGAGTGCGAATCTGCAAGATTGAGCAGTTCTAGACATGTGGTCAGAGAAGTTTAGTTGGTCATCAATCGTTACTCCAAGGCTTTTTACCATTTTGGATGCAGTAATGGTTGCCCCATCCATCTGGATTGAAAAGTTATGGTGTAGAGTCGGGTTGGCAGTAATTTCAAGCATTTCCGTGTTCGCGAGGTTAAGCTGAAGATGATGATCTTTCATTCAGTGTGAAATGTCTGACAGGCAGGCTGAGATGCAAGCTGGAACCGAGGGATCATCAGGGTGAAAAGAGAGGTATAGCTGGGTGTCATCAGCATAGCAGTTGTAGAAAAATCAATGTTTCTGGATGACTGGTCCTAAAGATGTCGTGTAGATGGACAAGAGAAGTGGCCCAAGAACAGAGCCCCGAGGTACCCCAGTGTTTAGATGCTGTAGGTTGGACACCTCTCCCCTCCGAGACACCCTGAATGACCTGTCAGAGAGGTAAGATCTGAACCATTGAATAACAGTGCCTGCAACGCCCAGTGACTCAAGCGTAGATATCAGGATCTGGTGGTTTACAGTGTCAAAAGCAGCTGATAAATCCAGCAAGAAGAGGACAGATGATTTAGAGTCTGCTTTAGCCAGTCTGAGATCCTCCACGACCGAGAGCAGGGCAGTCTCAGTTGAGTGGCCTTTCTTAAAGCCAGATTGCTTGTTGTCCATGAGGTTGTTTTGAGTAAGAAAGCCCAGGACTTGATTGAACACTACATTGTCCAAAATTTTGGCCATGAATGGAAGCAGGGATACCGGTCGGTAGTTTTCAAGTAGCGTTTGATCCAGGTTGGGTTTCTTTAGCAGTGGGGTTACCCTAGCCTGCTTAAATGAAGTAGCTGCTGAGTGTGACATGGCAGGGAAACAGCACCTGTAAGACCGAAACCATGGTGCTTGACTGGAAAAAGGTGGCCATCTCCAGTTTGGAGGAGAGTCCTTACCCCAAATGGAGTTCAAGTATCTGCGTTTTTTTTTTTTTTCATGAGGAACAGAATGTGAGATTAAAAGATGGATCGGTGCAGCAGAATTGCAGCTGATGTGATTGTCTGTTGTGGTGAAGGAGCTGAGACGAAAGGCAATGTTCTCAATTTGCCACTCAATCTAGGTTCCTACTCTCACCTATGGTCATGACTGAAAGGACAAGGTCTCGGATACAACCGGACACATTTTACAAAGTGTTATGACCCGCTCGTTTGAGTCGCACCATAAAATAGAGATGAGCCAACAAAATAGCCTGATTGCAAATTATTTATTATAAAATGTAACTCATAGAACAATCAAAGCAACCAACAAATGTCTAGAGATAATAATGAAGATCAAGAACTTAGAATATAATCACAACAACACTTTAACTACATGATATAAGTATTGCGAAAAAAAAACATAAGGTTAAAAAGTCAATGAGATGGCAGGTCTTGACATAAGGAATCCCGAGTAGCCACAGCATTCTGGGGTAGCTAGCACAACAACTTTTATATGCCCATTGATAAGTAATGCCACATCCAACCAGGATTTCCCACATACTCCAATCTGGATTTCTCATTCAGGGAGTCAAACAGAGAACATCACCCAAAACAACACTAGTTACATGAATACACTGGAGAGTGGAGTACAGATGTATCTGCACCTGTACAATCACTTACAAAGAGATTTCAAGCCACAGTGTTTATGAAACTGTTCTTCTTTCAGCCGCCATCATTGTGTTTATGGTAAACGCGACACATTTACAACCTTCTGCAGTATAGGAGTGTTGGAAAATAGTATACAGTCACTCAGACTTTTCAAACATTATTCAGACATGAAACATCATGTGCACATGAGAAAATGTTTTGCTGCATTCATGTCATGTGTGCAACTTTTTGTTAATGTGTTTCTTAAGCTGCGCCGAATGAGCGAAACTCTTTAGACACTGATCAGATCTGTATGGTTTCTCTCCAGTGAGAATCGTCTGGTGTGGTTTCAATTTTGGAGCTGTAATAAAAGTCTTCTCATACTCAAGCACATATTCTCTTTCACACCAGTGTGGATCTTCATGTGTTTATTAAGGTTTGATGAGTTGCTGAAACTCATACCACACCGAAGCTGCGGTCACTCGAGTTTGAGCATGCAAAATTCTGTTGTACAGCGCTGCAAAAAGGGGCGGGATTAAACAAGACGATTAGATATTAAAAAAGTGAGCAATTGGTCCATATTTTAAATTTCTGTTCAGAGAGGTCATGTTTTGATCTTCGACTGGTCTCACACAGTCAAGTTATGTGATTTTGCATGTCAGAGTTCACCAAGCTTGAACTTTGCAAGGCAATGAACTGCGAAACTTGATGCCCGAACTTGCATTTCTGGTCTGATGCATTCGCGTGCGTATGAATGAAAGTCTATGGGGAGAAAAGTCCAGTGTGACCGCGGCTTAAGTGCATGTGAATGGTTTCTCTCCAGCATGGATCCTCATATGGTGATTAAGGGATGACCATTGGCTAAAACTCTTCACACACTGAGTGCATGTGAATGGTTTCTCTCCAGTGTGGATCCTTATGTGGTGACTGAGGGATGAGGATTGGCTGAAACTCTTCCCACACTGAGTGCATGAGAATGGTTTCTCTCCAGTGTGGATCCTCATGTGCTTATTAAGGTCTGATGAGCTGTTAAAACTATTCCCACACTGAGTGCATGAGAATGGTTTCTCTCCAGTGTGGATTCTCATGTGCTGAATAAGGTGTGATGAGCTGTTAAAACTCTTCCCACACTGAGTGCAAGTGAATGGTTTCTCTCCAGTGTGGATCATCATGTGTTGATTAAGGGATGATGATCGGCTGAAACTCTTCCCACACTGAGTGCATGTGAATGGTTTCTCTCCAGTGTGGTTCCACATGTGTTTATTAAGGTGCGATGAGCAGTTAAAACTCTTCCTACACTGAGTGCAAGTGAATGGTTTCTCTCCAGTGTGGTTCCTCATGTGTAGATTAAGGGATGATGATATCCTGAAACTCTTTCCACACTGAGTGCATGTGAATGGTTTCTCTCCAGTGTGGATCCTCATGTGCTGATTAAGGTATGATAAGCGGATGAAACTCTTCCCACACTGAGTGCAAGTGAATGGTTTCTCTCCAGTGTGGATCCTCATGTGTTGATTAAGGTTTGAGGTTTGGCTGAAACTCTTCCCACAATGAGTGCATGTGAATGGTTTCTCTCCAGTGTGGATCCTCATGTGAATTTTAAGTTTGCTTTTGTCTGCCAAACTCTTTCCACACTGAGTGCAGGTGAAACGATTCTTGTCTCTCCTTTTCAAAAAAACATCAGTCTGTAAATTAGTTTTTTCCTCAATTTTGACAAGATGTTCCTCCTCTTTACTCCCCTCATTCTCTTCAATTAGGTCTGAAATAAAAAAATAAAACATTATTTTCATTAAGACTCATCAAAAGCTGAAAATTGAAAAGACACTGAAAACATCGGCTACACACACTGTAATTTTGATGCACATTAAATGTAAATTAAATCAGATCATTTTTTGTTTAGTCCATCAACATGTACACATTAAAGCAGATTCAATTCAATTCATCTTTATTTATCTAGTGCTTTTACAATGTAAATTGTGTCAAAGCCGCTTAACATACAAGTTATAGTAAATTGAAACAGTCAGTCCAGTTTTCAGAGTTTTTTACATAATTGATCATAAAAGTCCTTTTGGTCATATTGATAAGACACAGATTTGAAAGCTGTAAATGGCCTATTTTTATTCATATGTATTCAAAATTACAACAAAATGTCTTTCTAAAATTTGTAAAGCAGACAGGGAATACTTGTTCATTCTGTGCCTGACTGGTAAACGCATCAGAAATAAAGTTCTGGGGTAACAGCTCTGAACAACCAGCTGAATATTTTCCTCACAGACATGAGACATACTCTACAGCATCTGCACAAAGGCTGGAATGTTCACCTTTCCCCTTGTGTGCTGTTGGGTCATTTTCATCCATTGTGGGGTGATTTCGAGGCTTAATTTAGCCAAAACCTTGTCTCTGTTTCAGCAAACGGACTGATATTTGGGGATATTTTATTTTTACATATTCTGTGAAAATGCTTTGAAATAAAAAAAAACCTCCATACACTCTGGGCAAATTTACTCCCTTTTCGTTATATTCATGGCTGTTTTTTCTCCATTGGCCTCTATTATAACAACCTTTTTTTTATTGCAAAGCCATGACAGCATATAATCATGCATTTATGATTGTTGGTGTTTTCTGTGACGACCGTCAACATTATTTCATTGGTCTGCACCCATAAGACGACAAAAAGGAAATGGGTGAGAGGAAACACTGAAACCGATATTCCTTTCCAGTTATCGGTGTTTTGTTTTCATGGAGTGTCAGTGCACTTTACTGACGCATTTCTAAAAACTAGACACTTAACAGATTCAATTGATGTATTGATCTTATCTGTACGATCAAAACTGAAAGTGTAATTTAAGTTCTTTTTGGCGTTATGAGGAGAAGACGCATCAAAACGCGTATATGAAGTCTTTGACCCCTAGGGGTAAAACACCTACATGTATGACGCAGTTAATGACGTTATGCAAGAGTCTAATTGTTGTTGTTCTAAGATTATATGTAGAGCAGTATACAAACTTTTGGCGAGTGTTAAAGCTGGCCTCTGCTGATGTAACTGCAAACTATCTACAGTAAACTTTCTTTTAATTGAATCTCTGACTCCTGCTCTCCTTCATCTGATAGACTGGTCAGTTTTGGGTTAAAATTGTTGGTCCCCCTACAAAGTGTATTTATGCACGCACACTATAATCTGCTGTTTTACTCCACTGAACTCCGTATAAAAGACAGAAACTTTTTTGAACAGGCCTATCTAAAGGGTTAATGCTGCCAACTGATGATCAACAGTAAAAATTGCACATTTTACCTCTTCCCAACAAGGAAAACACCAACAATCTAGAATGCATGATTATTTGGTTTTATCATCATGGCTTTGCGGTTAAAAAAATGTGGTTGTAATGGAAGTAAATGGGTCAAAAGCAGCCAAGAACATAATGAAAGGGTATAGGGCTGCACAATTAATCATATTATTATCATGATAATGATATTTGTGGTCCACAATCAATAATTAAATATCATCATGATTTTACAGTATAAACACCAAGCCGTTATTTTAATGAGTGGAGTTTACGGATTATACTGCAACACAAGCATGATGTGACTGTGACTAGATTGCAGGTGTTTTTTTCAAGGAATGTAATGTTGATCAGGTAGCCTTTTCTCCTGTTCAGTCCAAACTTCCCAAGGTAACACAGCAAACCTTATTAACCACCTTAAAAGCCAACACAAAGTGGCTGTCATCAGTAGGTTAATGAGCTCAGGAGAATTCTGCTTTGCATGTTTCTTTGCATTACTAACATCACTAAAACAGACAACATTTAGACAGAAGACACTATCCAATTGTTTCAATGTTTAAAAAAAAAAAAAAAGTCATTGTGGCCCTGTTCACACGGGTATTCAGGTTAGTTTTCATCAATCTGACGCAACTTTTTCTTATTTACAAGAAAAGGAAATGCAATTAAAAGTTTCAATTAATCAAATTTATAAAAAGACTAGCCTGTTTTATGGATTAAATAATGAAATGGAAAACCAAGTTCCTTTATTTCCGATTAGACCATGCACTTTATTCTGTTTTACAGTTTTTATTTATTTTTTTAAATAACTTCAGGAATCAGGAATTGATCGTGCACGCAAAAAAACACAATCATCTAACACATGCATCACTCTCATGCCACGCTTTCAAAGATAAATTCGCATATGAGTGCTGCTTTGAAAAGAATTAAATTATTAAAAAGCACTATTAAAGACTATACACATAAAATAAAACATTCAAAAAGGTGTATCTTATGAAAAAAACACCAATTGACGGGCGCTGCTTTCAGTTTTTAAAGAATCAAGCAGATTAAAAAAAATAATAATCTAATTTGCAAAAGAGAAATGACAAAAATTTTGCAAGAGAAAAAAATTAAACATATCGGGACAGTTAAAAGAACATTCTACTTTATATATTCTTTTGACTCCAATACAACAGCTAAGATTATGAATGACGGAGTGTAAAGCCGTGTCTCCTGCGTGCTTCAGCAGAGCGTCCCGCTGTTTATAAATGAGGAGACAGAGAGAATACGCAGTTTAGTTTCACCTCAAGATATTGAAATTAAAAACTAACACTGAACTGCTCATCACGCTCAAAAAGTTAAACTAAAATGCACAATTGTTGTTAGCCACAGGAAGCACAACAAACCGAACACGCCTTTCTTTTAATTCGATATTCGTGAAGTATGTGAACCAACCACAGATGCTTTGTCATGTTGGTCGCGACACTCTGCTTTATAACTTATTAGTTTATGTCAATAATTACACTTAGCCTTGCCATCGTTTTTCACCAAATGTAACCACGCTTTTGAGCACATCTTGCGATCCATCTCTAAACAAATGTTTAGATTATTATTGAAGGTGCTCTCCAGCGGCGAAGTTCCTGGCAGAGTAGCAGGTGAAAAAATGTGCATGCAGAAATTGGACAAGAGGAATCAAAATATTATTTATATAACAAGTAACTTAGTATCTAATCCCTGCCCAGTTTTATTACAAGTTGTTTTTTAATAGTTGTGACTTTAATCATTTGGATTAAATTACCCTTAAAATCCTGCTCATTTAAGGCATCATTTTCTGCAAATTATTGATGAAATAAAATAAATGAAGTAGCCTACCCAGTATAAAATAACAGTAGCAGACCTACCTTTATAGCTACAGCTCGGCAAAGTCAGCATGGGTATAAAAACAGGTGGTTTTATTCCTGATGAGAATATTTTTTGTTGTCAGACTTTACTTTCACATAAATACACCTGCGCGCGTGTGTGTGTGTGTAAACTCGCTTTCAGAAAGGAGAGACAGAAACCGCCTACTGCTGTGGGACTGCCTCTGATAAAAAAACAAACAAAAAAAAAACTCTTAAATAAAGAAAAGAGGTAGAGAAAGCCCAGCTGATATTGCTTTACTGATCCTGTGGGAAAGCAATAATGAACCGGTTCAATATTTCTGGATAATGTGTTGAAAAACTAAGTTTTGACCAAACTTAAACCTAAAAGCTTCATGGCTTTGGAAAAAAACATTCGGGGCTGAAGCCCAGAAGCCCAACAACCCCCCGCGCCACCCCTGATCAGGAATAAACACCAACCTATTTGTTGTTCAGAGTCTTCATTTTTAATTTTGCAGGGTTCTGGATCACTCATGTTCTCGCTGTCCTTCTATAAACTCTTCACTGGAGCCCGATGTGAATATTCCAGTATTTATAGCTTCACTGGAGGAGGAGGAGACAATTATTCAGATTACATGCTGCTTGCATATTTATATTTTAATGCCATATCAGCAGCTGGCTAGGGCAGCACGATTAATCGAAAAATGATCACGATCTTGATTCGACCCTACACACAATCCTAATTCAGCTTTTTCTACGATTCAGCCAATTATCGGTCAGGAGAGAAGAAAAGGCGGCCGCAGAAGTCTTCACAGCAACATTGATACCTTTAAATGGCATTAAAAGTGTCACATACTGTATTTATAAGGTATAATTCACCCAAAATGTCATTTCTGTCTTTATGTAATGATGTATTTACGGTCGCGAAATCGCACGTGAGCTGACGCACTGTTTGGTTACTGTTGAGAACGCCCGTGTGCACGCAAATGACACCTACTTTAGTGAACACAACCTGCATATGCTGTGAATAACAGGTAATAAAGTTGTAAATAATGTTCAGTTCTTTGCACATAGCGATCGTTTAAGGGCCGTGCGTGAGGTTTGATTTTCATGTATGTGTGTTTTTCCTCAGTGACAGCAGCCATGAGCCGCACTAGGAAGTGAAAGTGAAACCTGTGCGCACATCATTTAAATGATCATATCGCATTTTAGAGTTATGATTACGACAAGCATTTGATGTGTTTTTTTCTTTGATAGCGAACACAAAGTGTTGTGCATGAAAATAAATGTTTTACAGTGTCAGTATAACAACCCTAGCCTATATATAACGGAAATATAATGGTTTCAATGACAGATGACAGGCACATGTCTTAAACATAATAACCCAACTTCAGAATACAACTATTCATAATTGTGATGTCACCATTTTACTGCGAATTAACAAACAGGACATATTGAAAGTCTGTTTAAGTCCACCATAATACAAAATTTTGCATTTTAAGCAACAGTAAACCTACACATAGGCCTAATATTATTATTGTTTTACTATATGTTTGAGAATTAACAATAATAAGAGGCTAATCATATTAACCTTTATTATATATTAACAAAATCATCAGAAAGAATCGTGATCTTGATTTTAAGCCAAAAAAAATTGGATTCACATTTTTGCCAGAATCGTGCAGCCCTAACACTGGCTATATATTCACGGCAACTTGTATTAAATATTCATTATACAACTGACAATCATAACGGTTTCTAAAACATCATTAATTGTTTCTTTAAAACACACAAATAACAACAACACTGTCCTATAAGCTATTTCAGTCTGATCAATGATAAAAATAAATTCCTCCAGAAAACACATTCTTAAACATTTGCCTTTAAATATTTCCTGAATAAAATCATTCTCTAATATCATATTTTAATATACATTCTATTAAAATGTTTTACGATCAAAATATTCCCACACAAGTTACACATGTTCAATAAATGTGTGCAAGACTTGAGTAGCTGATTCTACATCTTGTGTGTGCAGCATGATCATGTCTCTGAATGCTTACATTTATCTAGTTTTGACCAGATTTGGTAACGTTAGCAATAGAGGTAAAGTTGGTTTTATATTCACACATTCTGACTTTCCCCTTAATAATATAATTTCCTAAAAGTATTATTTGCAAACTCTAAATAGCGACAGCATATTAGCAGCCAATAACTATCAAAGTTTGTTTACAGTCAAATAAACAGTGTTAATGTTGTTTTCAAGTCACACTTGCATGCTAATTCAGATCGAATATTTAAAGTAACATGGTAAACAATATAGAGACTGCTAAATGAACGAATTTTCGAATATAAAACCAACTTTACCTCTTTACGTTATCAATACATGAAAAAATGAAATTTAAACCTGTTTAAAAAAGTTATAAGACCTACAACACAATATTTCGGTAAATTTAAGATTTTTTAAGGCCTAAAATTTGGATTTTGAGATTTAAAACTTTTTAAGACCCTGCAGAAACTGTAGATAACCAGCGAGTAACGCATTACAGAAGTGTTTACAGCGTAGCATCGAGCTAAAAACAAGAGAGTACATTAGCATTAAGCACATGTGTTAAAACAGTTCAACCCGCCAGATAATTGCAGCAAATCTGCGAACGCTGCAAAGGTCAGATATAATACACTTACTTTGAATAGACGCACAACACCCGTAGTGGAATTAAAAGAATTAAACAGCAAACAGCAAAGCTCTGCACTCTCCACTCTCTGCCTCAGACTGAGCGCCATAGGCGGGATGTTTGCCTGCACGCTGATCAGCGAAAGCTGATTGGCTGTCTGTTTGTGGCTCAGAGAAAGCTGATTGGCTGCTTGTAGGCGCTCGGCGAAAACTGATTGGCTGCCTATTTCTCAATCATTCTCTTGACAACAGAGGGAAACATTTGTGGACAGAAGATTCCTTCTTTTTCAGTCTCTTCAGAGGAATATAACATTGTTTCTGTGCAATGCCCGATTGTATAATACCTTCAGTCAAGCCTGGCCCTAAAGTTTTTTTTTTTTACATTATTTTATATTTGACTGCATAAGGCTCATTACTGGCATTCGGTAATATTTCAGCTTGAGCAAACTCATTTCTAAAATTTGATTATTGATTATTTATTGACTGACTTATTTTTAAATAGCCTACATAATTAGGCACAATTTAAACTTTCAAAAATTCATATTTTCCCACCTCAGGCATTAAAGCCTTTATATTATTTTCTGTTTTATTCTTATTTGAACACCCATTATTCTCAACCCCGTAACGGACTAAACTGAGTTGTTAATAATAGTATTTTAAAAAGCTTTTGCTATAAAACCAACGTTTCCCTATTGCTCATATGTCCCTCAAATCAGTGTAATGGCTAAAATATAACATTTTTGATGAGTTTTAGATTTATATGTGATTTAAGTTACAACTTATGCATTCTGTGGTCTCTTCATTTTTCTAAAAATGTTTTAATATTAGATGTCTTACCCAAACCCCATATTTACAATGCTAGGCCTTAACATGGTGGTTGGTACTCAGCAAGATTTTTTAATATATTTAATTGTTGAAATATAAATTTTTAAATAATTCACTTTAATTTCAATTTTAATTTGTTTTAATTAATTTGAAATTAAATCTAAGCCTCAACCAAAACACTTATTTATTTTAGTAAAACATTTAGCAAAGGCGTTAATCAAACTGAGATGAAATTAAACTTCATTAAACCAAACTACCGTCAGAATTCAAAAAAGTATACTGCTGCAGGTAACTGGACATTAGTAACCTTTAAAAATGCTGATGAAGGCCTATGTTACCAAATATATTGCTGAACAGAACCTTTAGTAAACACGAGCAACAGGTAAATCATGTCTAAAACATTATTTCCTGGAACATAAATAAAAACTGCAGCAGAAAGATTTTCTTAATGAAATTAATCTATAATGTTAATATGAATTATGCCCTTAATGACCCCCTCTCTAAAGTTGGGTAATTGTCACATGACATAGAGATAAACAAATTAACTATTTACATAATTTAAGTATTTTATACTTTACATGTTCTGATTTAATCAGCTTTTCTTTAACTCATGATTAAACTCGTGACACATTTAATATAAAATCTGCTGCTGATACAGGTGCCATGTCTGAAATAAAATTGCATCAAAGTTTAAGTGAAAACACTGCTTCAAATATTCTATCAGTGACAAAAAAAAAGTTTTAATACGAATATTTTTACTGAAATGTTTTTTAATTAAAATTCTTGATAAATTTGGAGAATTTCTCAATCTTGTTACAAGTTTACAACCCAGAAACAATGACATGTGTAACAGGGTTGAGTTTTTAAAACAAAATGGCCTCTGCTCCTCGTGTGGTTTAAAAGAGAAGGCCCACATGGCAGCAATTAAACAAGAATATGTTTGGTATATTGTTTGAAAAAAAACCAAAAAAAAACAATCATATTCCATCTTAGTTTTACGTTACGGGGTTGAATTGTTAAGCTTGACCGTACCCTTCCTAACTATAATAAACATCATAAAATGTAAATAACTGA
Organism: Danio aesculapii; assembly: GCF_903798145.1. Classification (NCBI taxonomy): domain Eukaryota; kingdom Metazoa; phylum Chordata; class Actinopteri; order Cypriniformes; family Danionidae; genus Danio; species Danio aesculapii. The sequence goes on along the minus strand of NC_079438.1, from coordinate 14,260,412 downwards.
AACTATATCTTGCCTTTTTTTCACCATGCTGTTAAAGAGAGCTGAATGATGTCACTTTCTGTCTGTGATGTCATATAAGGGTGGAGGATTTGTGGCGTAACAGGGTTGAGTTTATATTGAGGGACATAACTTTGTAGCCTTTTTAATAAAAAATCTTATTTTTTATTTAATTTTTGTTTAACACCAGAAAAGAACACTAATAAATAGTTGTAATACTGAAAAAAAATTAGACACTGTGTGCATTTTATAAAAAAAATGTACAAAGCAAATCAATGAAAAATGCTTTTAAAATGTAATTTTAGGCAACAACCACTTTAAAAAATACAGGGGACTGAAATATTACCATTTGCCAGGAATGACCCTAATATTATTACTGACGATGTTGCTAAAGAATGGCAGGAAACGTAGAATACAGATAATAAGAGACAACAAGAATATGAAAAAAGAACCCTGGTGTGTGTGTTTGTGTGCGTGAGAGAGAGAGAGAGAGAGAGCAGATGTGTAAAGTTGAAATCGAGGGAGAAATGTATGAATAAGTTATGACTGCAACAGTAAGTGGCAAAAAACAAAACAAAAAGACTTTTATTTTCGCGTGGCATGTGACGTCGTAAGGCTGCGCCGCTTTCGCGTTGTGATTTAACTGGAGAAATGTTTGTGTTTTAAAACGTTTACAAAAGAATAAAACACAGATTTAACCGATTGATTAAAGTTTCAGGTTTTTCACCCAATGCTAAATTATCCCAGTCAACAAATTTCCTTTGGCCCTGATCTGGCCCAAATCAAAAGCTAAGATGTGGCCCAGATCAGTTAATGTTCCCCAGCCCAGTGTTCCACATCCTTTTAGCCAGAACTAAACCAAAATAGTGCCACAACTCCACCAATCTTGAGCCAAGTAATACATTTTTTTGTGTTCAAGATTAGTTCGGAGTTCTGTGGCCCTTGTGTGGTGTGTAAAGACTGATAAAGCCTTTAATCTCTTACATTGATTTTCAAATCTCTATCTGTTTTGTGAACAGCAGTGTGTAGTAAAAAGTCTTTAATAAAAATGAAAGTTCTAAATAATAGTTTTTATTTGCAATATTTTAAACATTATAAATACATGTACACTGTTGTAAAAGATTGCAAATAAAAGCTATTACTTTGAACTTTCTTTTTAATAACACAAATAAATCTCTTTTACTCTCTCACATAAATCTTGTGCAGTGTGTTTTAGCATCAGATACTATTATCCCGATAAATTTAAAGTTATACAAATTAAAACTATTCTTTAACAGAAAATTTGTTACATTGATCAAATCAGTCAACAAAAATGGTGCTTACAGTGTATTACCCTTAGTGGAAATATCTAAACTGTTAGTACGTTTTTACGCTGTTTATTTCAAAATGAAAGTGAAACTGAAAGCAACACACTCCTGCTACCAACATCAACCAGCAGATGGCGCTCGGACACCACAAAAACTCAAACCCATTTATTATGTGCCACACATATTGCCATTTCCCTTGATTCAGCCATACCTTATTATTATCCAGTACATGTTTGCTCTTCTAAGACTACAACACAGTTATTTAAAATGGTAATAACATTTCATGATCAGACAGTTTTTATTTAGCTAGATTATTTAAAGCTTTATATGTAAGAAGCAATATTTTAAATTCAATACGAAACTTAACAGGCAGCCAGTGTAAGGAGGATAAAATTGAAGTGATGTGATCAAATTTTCTAGACCTGGTAAGAACTCTGGCAGCTGCATTTTGTACCTCACAGCAAGAAGGTCGCTGGTTCGAGCCTCAGCTGGGTCAGTTGGCATTTCTGTGTGGAGTTTGCATGTTCTCCCCGTGTCCGCGTGAGTTTCCTCCAGGTGCTCTGGTTTCCCCCAAGTCCATAGACATGCGGTATGCATACGGTGTCTGTGAATGAGTGTGTATGCATGATTCCCAGTAATGGGTTGTAGCTGGAAGAGCATCCACTGCGTAAAGCATGTGCTAAATAAGTTGGCGGTTTATTCCACTATGGTGACCCCTGATTAATAAAGGGACTAAGCCGTAAAGAAAATTAATGAATAAATGAGTAATATCACATGAGTAGCAGTGCGACGTGGCCTATCAGTTTTTGTATTTCTATTTGTTGTAATGGCCTGTTGTTATTGCAATAAAATAAATAAATGTATAAAAAGCAGTGCGATGTGGCTGTATATCAGAATTGGTGGGAGCCGTGCGTTATAGTGTACACTAGGCACTCGAGAACGATTGTGCCTCTACCTGTTGTTTCAATCCCCTGAGAACTTTGCTCATCTTCAGAATGCAAATGAAGACACTTTAGATGAAATCAGAAAGCTCCCTCGTCTGTCATAAACAGCAAGAGTCCCGAGATGCTCAAAGTCCAGAAAAGGAACCAAAAACATTGTCAAAACCGTCCATGTGACTTTAGTGGTTCAATTGTAATCGAGTTTCAAGAACATTTTGTGTGCAAGAAACTGCTGAAAAAAGCAGCCAAAGTAGGAACTGTTGAACCAAATAGTGGCTGTTTTTGCTCCTGTATTCTCTTCATTTGCATTCAGCAGAAGAAACTCAAACAGGTTTGGAACAAGTAGAGGATGAGTAAATGAGGGTATTGTAATTTTTATGTGAACTACCCCTTTAATGCTTCTGTAAGTAAAGGTAAATTAAATATTATTACTGAAGATATTGCTAAAGAATGGCAGGAAATGTGGAACACAGATAATAGACGACAATTCATATGAAAAATAAAAGAAACCCTATATAAGCCTATGAAGTTGTAGAAATAGAAAAGAAGAGGTCATAATTATGAGGATGAGATTTGGACTCAGATATTAATAGGAAGTAATGTGTTGTAGACATGCAAGTCATTATGAACTGGATTAAAAAGTTTCTCAAAATTGTATTAAAATGTTTAGATTAAAGGTTTAAGAGAGAGAGAGAGAGAGAGAGAGAGAGAGAGAGAAAAGATATAGTGTAAAGTGAAAAACATGGGAGAAATGTATCAATAAGTCATGACTGCAACAGTAAGTGGCAAAAAAGCCAAACAAAAAAAAAGACTTTTATTTTGGCGTGGTTTGTGACGTCATCAGGTGGCGCCGCTTCAGCGCTGTGATTCAATTGGAGAAAGGTTTGTGTTTTAAGACGTTTACAGATATAAACCGATCTAATAAAAGTTTCAGGTTTTTAATCCAGTGCTTAATTATGTTCCTGCTGTTGGAAATATTATTTTAACCCTTTATACAACGTAGTACTATTTTGTTCTCAGTAACCGAGGGCTATTGTTTGAATAAAGTAACAGAAATGTAATAAGTGTGTTAAAGAAACGTTTTACCTATTTATTTTTGTTAATTACTCTCATATAAAGAAACTGTTGAAGCAAGTGTTGAAGAGAAGTTATTTTGTTTCTGTTCATTGTTTTATTCATTTAAACAGGACATTTTTATTGTTTTGTTCATTTTAAACAGGATAAAGTGTCCAAACGCAGAGAAAAACTCCTGCTGAAGCGACTGATCTCCACACTGTTATAAAGATGGCGTTTATTAAAGAGGAGAGTGAAGATGTGAAGATTGAAGAAACATTCACAGTCAAACAGGAAGATCTGCAGGAACAAACAGGTTGATTTTCATTCTCAAAGACCAACTCAGTCATTTGATCCTTATTCAGATATATTTTAATAAGAAGAACACTAAAGTAAATCTGTCTTGCAGCCCTGAGTGTGCTGCCCAGTTCTCCTAAATGCACATAAGAACTCATTGAAAGACAGGAATCAGTTTATTTTGTTACTTGCTTTTAAGGTATAGAGGTAAAGTTGGTTTCATATTCGCACATTCAGACTTTCCCCTTAATAATATAATTTCATAAAAGTATAATTTGCAAAGTCTAAATAGCGAAATCATATTAGCAGACAATAACTATCAAAGTACGACATTGTTCACAGTCAAATAAACAGTGTTAATGTTGTTTTCAAGTCATACTTGCATGCTAATTCCGATCGAATATTCAAGTAACATGATAAACAATATAGAGACTGCTAAATGAACGAATGTGCGAATATAAAACCAACTTTACCTCTATTCTTAAGGTTATTGCTTTTCTTGTTCTCCTACTGTTTGTAAAGTGTCCTTGAGCACTGGCGCTATATAAAATAAATAAAAACAACAAATTAAAAAAGTATTCTCATAGAAGATATCTGCTATTACAGTGATGGTGTTGGCTTAGTACTTTCCATTTGCATATGTCACATTGATCACATTCCAACTTCTTTATGGATTTAAACTGTTTCTAGAATTACATCATTATTATAATAACTAATTACCAGGGCTATTGTGTTTAAACAGGGTTTTCGCGGGGTCTTAAACTGTTGTAATTTCCAAAATCAAAAATTTAGGCCTTAAAAACGTCTTAAATTTACTGAAATATTGTGTTGTAGGTCTGAAAGCTTTTTTAAACAAGTCTTCATTTTCTTGTTCATATTTTGCTCTCAAATCTGGCCAAAACCCATACAATCACCAACAATCCATCTCAATAAATCTTTCAACTTTTTATTCAAAAAGGTAATTTTAACTCTATCATAATAGTTTCATTATTTTCCTTACAATAACATTTGTTTAAATGTGCTCCATGTATTTACTGCTGAGGACATCGACCTGCACAGATTGTTGTGTATAGATTTAGTTTATTATAGTTTTTAAAACTTTTGTTCGATTTTTTTTTTAAAGGTTATTTTGGGAAAAAAGTAAAGCTTGCTTGTTTTTACTCAATATTTAAAATCTTTTGCTAAGAAATATATAAATATATATTTTTTTATTATTCATTTATTATTGTATTATTAAATTAAAATATTATTTTGATGGGGTAAATTAAAATCTTTTCCATCTGGGCCATTTGAAAAATTCCTTAGCCTTTAGCCCTTTATGAGTCTAACATTTCAGTCATAAAGGTCTTTAAAAGTCTTAAATTTATCTTGGTGAAACCTGCAGAAACCCTGGTTTAAAGTATGTCAGAAAATGTGGATGTCCCCAATGTTAAATATGCTGAATGAAATGGACACTAAATTAATTAATTGTTATAAAACATGGTACAGTATTCTAAACTGTATGAAGATGTTATGGGATGACGTGAGACAAAACAAACAAATTATAGTGGAACAATAACGTTTAGCATTGCACTGACTACAACTGGCCAACAAACTAGTCTAAAAATGACTTTTGCTGCTTAAGAAATGGATTACAACAGGCTGATGATATGCAAACATTTGAGTGTAAAGTTCGTCAGTATTGACCATATTCTTCATGTACCAGCAGGCGTCATTGGAATCTTTTTGCTTGAGACTTTTTTTAAAGGATGAATTTTTAGATCGTAAAAACAGTGTTATGCTGCTTAGGCGTGGGACGATAACAGTTTCAAGGTCTACCACAGTTTAAAAAAAGTTGAGGTTTTAAAACCGCCAATATTTTCTGCTGCTGTACCGTTCCTACGTTTTTTTTTTTACATTTTGTTTTAAGTTTTTCAGGACCGCAGCAGAAAAGATATCCAAAGATGCCGTTTTAAATTGTAAAGAAATCTGTGTTTATGAAACAAATGAAGACAGCAGAAGTCAGTGACTCTTGAGTTAAAGTTACCTCTCTTTCAGAAACAGGCTTGACTTACCCTGCTTTCTCCAGTTTGACAAACCTGCCATTTTGAAACGGAAAACCCAGAGTTTCTCTCATTTCAGGGTTAACATACTCTGAGTTTTCTCTTAACCTCCTTTTTGAAACAGGCCCCTTGCCATCTCCTCATCACTCCAGTTTACAGCAAAAGTGGCATTAAGCATTTGCATAAGTTATATACAATAATGCAAACTCACAAATATTAGCGTGAATTATGTGTACTTGCTATGAACATGAGGGATTTGTCTCAAGCAGGTTTTCCAAGAAAGTTGAAAATGTTTAAATACAGTGGAAGATCCACTTGAGGGAACTCGACAGTAATCTAGAACGAGTGCATTTGATGATCATTTGCATTTAAAGCCACAGGAACAAAAAGAGCTTGGTTTTCCTCTGACCCCCAAAATTAAATATTCTGCAAGGTATATGATCTGATTTTGAGCCGAAACCTCAGATACATTCTGGGAACACCAAAGACAAATTTTACATCTTGTAAAAAAATTTTCATAATAGGAACCATTTAAAGGGATAGTTGACACAGAAATGAAGACAGCCTCACCATTTACTCTCCCTTTTGTTGTTTTAAACCTTTGAGTGTCTTGTCTTTTTTTTAAGACCTGATGGTGCTGAAAGAAGAGACTCATCAATGGAATGAAATGGAAGAGAAACACCAAGACATAACGACTGATGAAAAACCCACACTGACTGAAAAGACTTCATCACACGGAAGACCTCGGAAATCTAAATCCAGGTGTAATTTCAGCTGTAAACAGTGTGGAAAGAGTTTCAGTAAAAAGCCAAAGCTTGATGTTCACATGAGAGTTCACACTAAGGAGAAACCTTACACCTGCGAACAGTGTGGAAAGAGTTTTGGTTATGTACAAGGCTTTAAAACCCACATGAGAATTCACTCTGGAGAGAGGCCGTATGCATGCCAAGAGTGTGGAAAAAGCTTCTATAATGCAGGAAACTTTGCAATGCACATGATAATTCACACTGGGGAGAGGAAGTACACATGCCAACAGTGTGGAAAAAGCTTCTATACTACAGGAAACTTAGCAGTGCACATGAGAATTCACACTGGGGAGAGGCCTTATTCTTGCCCTCAGTGTGGAAAGTGTTTTAAGCAAAGTGGCACCCTCGAAGTCCACATGAGAACTCACAATAGAGAGAGAATTTTTATTTGCACACAGTGTGGGAAAAGTTTTTCTCAAAAACAAGACCTTGACATCCACATGAGGATTCACACTGGAGAGAAACCTTACACATGCACAGAGTGTGGTAAAAGTTTCAGATGTAAAAAAACACTCAATTACCACATGATAAGTCACGCCGGAGAGAAGCCATTTGCATGTGCTCAGTGTGTAAAGAGCTTCACATCAAAAGCTAGCCTCATAAACCACATGAATGGTCACACTGGAACTATAGTGTTCACATGTGATCAGTGTGGAAAGAGTCTCACACGTAAAGACTACATTAAGAAACACATGAAGACTCACTCAGGAGAGCGTTTTAGATGCAGTGAGTGTGGAAAGGACTTTAAACATAAAAGAAGCCTCAGCGCTCACATGAAGCTTCACAAAAGAGAGAAGAGTCCTCAAAATTGAGGCTTGTCCACACAAACATGGGTATATTCAAAACGGAGCCTTACACTGCCATAATATCAAACCCTAAGAACTGTTGTGAGAATTCTACGAGGTGAGACAACGAGAATTGTCAGTCACTAAAACAATAAACTTTCTGATCTGAGAAGATCAGGAAATCAGAAGTTCTATTTAACTCAATATGAGCCCCCTTTCTGACCTTTACTTTACCTTCTCCATCAGAGGAGATCACACAAAGTATCCAAGATTTTAACATGGTGTATCTTATAGCACTATATTCATGTTTGGTGTCATTTTAAATGTCCCTGTGTGATTGGTAAAATTGTCTCAATTAAACTGTAATATTTGACAGTTTCACTTGAATATGTTGAATTGGTTTTCAGCTTTAATTAAAATCTTTGCCAGCTGCTCCACCTACAAGCAAATGGTTGACACTTAAAACTCACTACCAGGCAAGGGTCCTTTTGAAGCTTTTTGTCCTGAATTTATGGCTGTTTGTTCTGAGTTGAGTATTAATGGGAAATGTGCAAGATGGTTCATTGAGATCTTGTAGCCAGGATGCCCCGTTGCAGTGTGAGTCTCTAAGCTTTTGCATCAGAGGCTTATATGCTGCAATGTACTTTATACATTTATAACTTTTGGATTTATCTTTGAGTAATTGATGTTCTACATTTCTGAATTGGCTTTTTATTATTTGATTCTGTAATTGACATGATACACTTTCATCTGGAAAATAAAAGGTTATGTTTTGATTCATTCTGAATTTCCTGAATTCTTTTATATGCAGTAGATTAAATGGAGTCTGCGCTTTCATTATTCTTGTGATATGATTATATAGATTTTTGAGATGCATTTCACTGTATGGAGCAGTGTGGCATGATAGCATGAAGATTTCTTAATCATTTAATCACTTCATGAAGCTTTGAAACTTGCAACTTTTTTGTTTCAAATGAGTGGATTAGAGCACATATCAAATGGGCAACGTCATGAGATTTCGATAATCAAGACTTCGTTATGACTTTAAAGCTTTGAAACATTTGGAAATTCAAAATTCATTTGGAAATTCAAACACACAATCTATCACTTAATCTATCCAATACAGGGCTCTAGACTAACTTTTTGCCTTTTTTTCTTAGGTGAACCACGCATTGCATAGTATTTTATATTTACATTAAAGATAAATAAGGCAAGAACATTAAAATTATACTTTTTATATTTTTACACCTACAAAAATATCTTGTGGTAGTGCTCTTGTTTAATAAAAATCTTTGTAATTGTAACATTCAACATGCAATACAGTGCCATCAAAAAAAAAACTAAACTAAACCGCATAATCTTTTGTATTTACAAGAAATATTATGTTTTATACTCGGCCTATGCCTAAATTCAAAAAGCACTAAATAATTTATATATTTATAAATACACTGATTGAACTAAATAACTATACATTACGCTAAATAACTAAAATTGGCTATATAGGCTTAATCTTGGGGTGACGCAATGGCGCAGTAGGTAGTGCTGTCGCCTCACAGTGCAGGTGAATTGGGTAGGCTAAATTGTCCGTAGTGAATGAGTGTGTATGGATTTTTCACAGAGATGGGTTGCGGCTGGAAGGGCATCAGCTGCATAAAAACGTGCTGGATAAGTCGGTGGTTCATTCCGCTGTGGTGACCCTGGATTAATAAAGGGACTAAGCCGAAAAGAAAATGAATGAATGAAGTCCTAATCTTAATCTCTGATTAAAACAAAAGTAATCTAGCAATGCTGCACCACTGACAAGCAAATGGCAGAGAAACAAAGCAACCTCAGAAATCGCGGAAACAGCAGTGAGCACTTTTTCTGAAGTTATGCCTTTCTTTTTTAATTTTAATTACTGTGCGTTTAATGTAAATAAATCAATAATGAATAGGCCTATAAATGTATCCTGTGTGTGTGTGCGTGCGTGTGTGTGTCCACCAACTGTGTCTTTCATTACTGAAGCAGCTCTCTTCCAAAATCAAAATTTACTTTGTCTGTCTAGCAATATTTCGGCAATATTTAAATTTAGATGAGCCTATAGTCAAAATATGCAGAAACTGTGCAGCTGCACATTGAATCTGAGGTTTCATCTCATCTCGCTCTCGCTGTCATCCAGACATTGATATGTAGACACCACATAAACATCAAGTCGCGAAATTGAGGCCGGTACCAGCTGAAGCCCTTGTGAAATGTCAAAATACAGCACTGAAATGAACAGGTAATGTTTTTCAGCCAAAAGTCTATCTAGGATATCTCTAAAAACGCAATCAGAGCCAATGTTATTGTCATGATTACCAGCGATCTCTAACCACCAGAGGTCGCTGGTAAGCACTCACCCTCACAATAACCTATGGACTACAAATCCGCCATTCATGGACTACATTTTCATACATGCGCTCCGTTCACAAACACACATGCTTCCTCATTTTGACTGATTACATTTGCACCAGCTGAGGATTGTCAGAGACTGATTACACACACTATTTAAACAACACACACACTCCCTGCCTTTGCCGAGTCTTGTTATCTGTATAGTGACACTACAACGCGGTTTCCTAGTCTAGTTTCTCCGTGTTTTGATCTTTGCCTGGTTTCCCTTTCTCCTTGTCTGCCGCCTGTCTACCGACCTCTCACCTGTGTTTAACTATGATTCTGGACTGCCTTTACATCTGTTTGCACCTGTGTTGACCATTGCCTCCCTGAGTTTGAATAAACCTGCACATGGATCCTAAACCTCAGTTGTCTCTGTCGCTCCCCGTGTTACAGTTATGTAGAAGTAGTGTTGCCTAAATATTACATTTCTAATAAAATTCAAACCAAAATACAATAGCATTTTTTGTTTAATAAAAATACACGGAAACAAAACAAAATCAAAAGTTGGCTATTTTGTAATTTGTTTTAATATTAATAAAAACATACTTCGACTATTTAAGCTTAACGGCTATATGCTGCCAATGGCCATTAATAAATATTATTTTACTTTGTACTGGATTATAATGTATATTTTACAATAAAAACTAAAACAATTCATAACACATCAGAACTGTAGACCTGCAGTGTGTAGCCTAAACTGTATGCAGGAGGTGTTGGTCAATGGCCTACGGCGCATAATTGAACTAATATCTCCTAATAGCCTAAAAGAGCCTAATTTGAGAGATTTAAAAAATAAAAGACACTTAAAAAAAGGAACAACACGCAAATCGACAACAAATAAAACTGGTTGCGTGTTTCAGCACTTGCCACTCCATACCAAGGTGTGGGGCTGTGTGTGTAGCGCCTTTATGCAATGTGTGTCAATCAACTGCTGCTGGTGAGAGTACGCATAAGTGTGCAAAGAAGGTAAAGATATAACAAAAAGCAAGTTCATATTATAAATATTTTATTAACGATACTTATCGAAAATTCATTTAATTTTACCCCTCGAATAGAATTTTTAGTTACACCATTAAGAAATCAGGGCACTCTAGAGCCTGCAAAACTTTGTAATAAAATAATATTCTTAACCTTTTTTTTTTTTTTTTTTTTTTGTTTTTAGAAAACCGTTTTCGTTTATTTGGTCAAAATGAATGTGGTATGTATGCTTTTAATCTATGTATAACAATTGCTAAGTATGTGATTTGGATAAGGAGAAATATGGCTAAACATGATGGGAAGAGAGTGGATATATGGCGTATGTTTAAAAACAGAATGGAGATGGCTGTAAAATTGATATTCAACTATTTTATAGTACAAGAAAAGGAGGATGTATTTATAGAAATAATGGTAAAAGGGAACGTAATGGTTGAATACAAGGACAACATTTTCAGTTGGTTATGGGAAAAATATGAAGTCTAATAATGAGTGTTGTAAGTATCATGTGATTTTTGTGTGATGTGATCATTTCTTTGTAAAAATGTAAATATTTGATTTTAATAAAAAAAAATATATATATATCTCATCTGAACTCGGAAGCAAAGCAGGGTTGGGCCTGGTTGGTACTTGGATGGGAGACCGCCTGGGAATACCAGGTGCTGTAAGCTTTTTAAATTCCTTCATTTGGTAGCTAATACCCTTCCCAAAATATATAAAAAAAAAACCTCTGAATTCCTCTCTGAACTCTGGAACCAGCCAAGTCAGTGTACCCACTTCCCCTGATTCCATTCAGGGGAAAGTAGGTACAGTGACTTGGCTGGTTTAACTTAGCAAGAGCTGTTGGTGCCCCGGAGCAGAAACAGAAAAAAAAAAAAAACAGGTAAACAATTGAGGGGACAAGGGTCTTGTTTCTGTCGGTGCTGTGTCAATGCAAGCTGAGCTGCGCTCGGCTCCTGGTGCTGCGCCTATTTTTAAATAGCTAACTCTTGACGGCTGCTCTCGCTTACGGCCATACCACTCTGGCAATGCCTGATCTCATCTGAACTCGAAAGAAAGACAGGGTTTTGCCTGGTAGGGACTTTTGCAGCAAGTAGGCTGGGTTTACGATTGCTAAGCTAGAATCCTTTGATCCATAGTCATAAGCGTTATCCTTTGTGCCACTGGCACTCCGTTCAGCACCTTGTTAGCACCTTGTTAGCACATTGTTTGAAACAAGGACAAGGCTCTGTCAACCTGGAGTTCCATCACCACACATTCTGCTTTGTTTTATAGCAAGACGTTGTGTGGATGGGATGCTCTTACAGGATTCCTGACAGTCCCTCCATAGAACCCCTGAGATCCAGGGTCGGAGACTCTCTTCTCTCCAAGAGGAGGTTAAAAGCCATAGTTTCTTTTATGCATGTTTTATCAGAGCACTTAGGTATTGCTACAGCTCAGAGACTTACAAGTGGAAGAGATTACGCTGCAAGTTGGCTGGGTGACTTCTAAGTGGTAGGGACTTTTGCAACAAGTAGGCTGGGTTTACGATTGGTGTAGCTGTAGTAGACGTTAATAAAAATCTAGCGGTTGGGGCAGCCTTTGAAACCAGGGGAGCACCCCACGGGCTCTGTGATTGCGGCCTCTTAAACTCAACACACTCCAGAGTGGACCTGAACAGTTCCAGTGGGGGCGAAAGGCGACTGCAGTGCACTGGCTGACATCAAAGCAAAAAGACCAGAGCGAGCCAGCCAGGAGTCGAACCTAGAATCTTCTGATCCGTAGTCAAACGCGTTATCCATTGCGCCACTGGCCCTGTCTGCTTATCTTTTCATCTTTATCTTGTTGCTTGTGATAAGGACACAGCTCAGTCAACACAGAGTTCATTCAACACGGAGTTCGTTCAACACATGCTGTCCTTCGTTATTATGGCAAGTTGTGGTGTCGATAGGATGCTCTTACAGTGCATGTGACAGTCCCTCCCTAGAAGAACTGTGATCCAGGGTCTGAGACTTTCTCCTCTCCAGGAGGAGGTTACAAGCATTAGATTTATTTTTGTCAGAGCAGCTGCAGCATACTTGCGTGGAGGCCCACAGCTAGACTTGAGGGCATGCTTCCGCAAGACCTTCCCTGGTGGTCTAGTGGTTAGGATTCGGCGCTCTCACCGCCGCGGCCCGGGTTCGGTTCCCGGTCAGGGAACTTACTTTTGAGCTATGAAAATATATGCGAACTGCACAGGCATGAAAGGGCAAAAGACCTCCTTCGAGCCGGAGTCGAACCAGCGACCTAAGGATTGCCAACAACACACCTACAGTCCTCCGCTCTACCAACTGAGCTATCGAAGGCTTATGAGAGTCCAACACAAGCCCACCCCCTTAAAGTTGCTGCAGTCCGACTGCTTGAAAAAAAGGGCAATGGCAAAAATACTCAAGGCTTCCCATACCGGGAGTCGAACCCGGGCCGCCTGGGTGAAAACCAGGAATCCTGACCGCTAGACCATATGGGAGCTGCCACTTATGAGGGCAGTCTTGGCAAAAACTTCAGTTCTTTCTAAAACAAAAATACAAAGACAATATCATGATTTGAAAAAAAGCAATACCAAAAGATTGGATTGAAATAATTGAAAAAAAAGAGTTGCGGGATAAGGAAGAATTACCAGAGGTCTATTTTAAGAAAAAAAATGGAGAAAAGATCAATATGAGCTTATGTACAGTTAAGAGTTTTTATGTTGTTTTTAGATCAAAGGCTTTTATAAGACCTATAGCATTCAACTACTGGAAGGAAAGATATGAGGATTTAAATGAAAAAGAAATATGGGGAAATGTCAGAATGAAATATATGGAACCAATTTTACAAAAATATCTCATCTGAACTCGGAAGCAAAGCAGGGTTGGGCCTGGTTGGTACTTGGATGGGAGACCGCCTGGGAATACCAGGTGCTGTAAGCTTTTTAAATTCCTTCATTTGGCAGCTAATACACTTCCCAAAATATATTAAAAAAAAACTCTGAATTCCTCTCTGAACTCTGGAACCAGCCAAGTCAGTGTACCCACTTCCCCTGATTCCATTCGGGGGAAAGTAGGTACAGTGACTTGGCTGGTTTAACTTAGCAAGAGCTGTTGGTGCCCCGGAGCAGAAACAGAAAAAAAAAAAAAAAAAACAGGTAAACAATTGAGGGGACAAGGGCCTTGTTTCTGTCGGTGCTGTGTCAATGCAAGCTGAGCTGCGCTCGGCTCCTGGTGCTGCGCCTATTTTTAAATAGCTAACTCTTGACGGCTGCTCTCGCTTACGGCCATACCACTCTGGCAATGCCTGATCTCATCTGAACTCGAAAGAAAGACAGGGTTGGGCCTGGAAGGGACTTTTGCAGCAAGTAGGCTGGGTTTACGATTGCTAAGCTAGAATCCTTTGATCCATAGTCATAAGCGTTATCCTTTGTGCCACTGGCACTCCGTTCAGCACCTTGTTAGCACATTGTTTGAAACAAGGACAAGGCTCTGTCAACCTGGAGTTCCATCACCACACATTCTGCTTTGTTTTATAGCAAGACGTTGTGTGGATGGGATGCTCTTACAGGATTCCTGACAAGTCCCTCCATAGAACCCCTGAGATCCGAAGTCGGAGACTCTCTTCTCTCCAAGAGGAGGTTAAAAGCCATAGTTTCTTTTATGCATGTTTTATCAGAGCACTTAGGTATTGCTACAGCTCAATGATTTACAAGTGGAAGAGATTACGCTGCACGTTGGCTGGGTGACTTCTAAGTGGTAGGGACTTTTGCAACAAGTAGGCTGGGTTTACGATTGGTGTAGCTGTAGTAAGGCAAGGCAAGGCAAGTTTATTTATATAGCACATTTCATACACAGTGGCAATTCAAAGTGCTTTACATAAACAGGAATAAAAGAAACAAGTATAAGAGAAATAAAAACAAATACTAAAAATGGTAAAAATGAAAATAAAATAAAATAAAAGCTGATAAAATGTGTTATAAAAGAATTAAAAAGAAGAGAAAAACATAGTACTTCGGTCTGTCGGACGTAGCACAGTGCTCATTCAGTAAAGGCACAGCTAAACAGATGTGTTTTCAGTCTTGATTTGAATGTGCCTAATGTTGGAGCACATCTGATCATTTCTGGAAGCTGATTCCAGCAGCGAGGGGCGTAGTAGCTGAAAGCCGATTCACCCTGCTTTGACTGAACTCTTGGGATTTCTAATCTATTTGATCCTAAAGATCTGAGTGATCTGTTAGGTTTGTATTCAGTGAGCATATCTATAATGTATTGAGGTCCTAGGCCATTTAGTGATTTATAGACCAGTAATAATACTTTAAAATCTATTCTGAATGTAACTGGGAGCCAGTGTAAAGACCTGAGGACAGGTGTGATGTGCTCTGATTTCCTGGTTCTGGTCAGAATTCTGGCCGCAGAGTTCTGGATGAGCTGCAACTGTCTGACTGTCTTTTTGGGAAGGCCAGTGAGGAGGCCATTACAGTAATCCACCCTGCTGCTGATAAAAGCATGAACAAGTTTCTCTAAGTCTTCACTGGAAACAAAGCATCTAATTCTTGCAATGTTTTTGAGATGATAGTATGCTGATTTACTAACTGCTTTGATATGACTATTAAAACTCAGATCTGACTCCAGAGTCACACCAAGATTCTTGACCTTATTTTTTGTTGTTTGACCCTTAGAGCCAAGGTAAGCATTCACCTTGTGAACCTCATCTCTGTTCCCAAACGCAATCACTTCAGTTTTCTCTTTGTTTAACTGAAGAAAGTTTTGGCACATCCAATTGTTAATTTCATCAATGCATTGGCAGAGGGTGTCAATGGGGCTGTAGTCATTAGGCAGTAAGGCTAGGTAGATCTGAGTGTCATCAGCATAGCTGTGGTAGGAGATTTGGTTTTTTCTCATTATTTGGCTCAGAGGGAGCATATAAAGGTTGAACAGGAGTGGTGCCAGAATCGAGCCTTGTGGGACTCCACATGTCATGGGTGTCCACCTCGACCTATGATCACCTATACTGACATAGTAACCTCTTCCTTCAAGGTAAGATCTGAACCATTTGAGGACCGTCCCAGACAGCCCAACCCAGTTTTCCAGCCTATCCAGAAGTATGCTGTGATCGACAGTGTCAAATGCGGCACTGAGATCGAGCAGTACCAGCACTGTTAGTTTGCCTGAATCTGTATTTAGGCGGATGTCATTGATTATCTTTATAAGGGCGCTCTCTGTACTGTGATGTGGTCTGGAACCAGATTGAAAATTGTCCAAACACCCCTTGAAGTTTAGGAACTTGTTAACCTGGTTAAAAACAACTTTTTCAATGATTTTGCCAATAAAAGGGAGATTTGAGATGGGCCTGTAATTGCTCAATATGGTGTTATCCAGGTTGCTCTTCTTCAAGAGGGGTTTAACAACTGCAGTTTTAAGTGAGTTAGGAAAAATCCCTGAGAGAAGTGAAGCATTTACCACTTTTAGAAGATCCATTTCTAAACAGGTAAACACCGTTTTAAAGAATGATGTGGGGAGTGTGTCAAGACTGCAGGTTGATGTTTTCATAATTTGCACGATCTCTTCTAAGATTTTGCCATTAATTGCCATGAAATTGGACATAATGTCTGATTTCTTAAGTTGTGGTTGAGCTAGTCTGACTTCGACACAACTTGGCTGATTGGATGAGCTGATTGCCTTTCTGATATTATTGATCTTGTCAGTAAAGAAATGAGCAAACTCATTACATTTGCTTTCAGAGAGTAGCTCACTGGGAATCCGACTGGGGGGGGGGGGGGGGGTTGTGAGTTTCTCTATAGTTGCAAAGAGTTTACGAGCATTGTTCACGTTGCTGTTTATAAGGCTTGAAAAGAAAGTCTGCCTAGCAGTTTTTAGTTCCATATTAAAAGCACGAAGACTGTCTTTATAGATATTATAATGGACTACTAGTTTCGTCTTTCTCCACATACGCTCAGCTTTTCTGCACTGTCTTTTTGTCATTTGTATTCTTGGGGACCTAGTCCAGGATCCCCTTTGCCTGCTAGTTATATTCTTGGCTTTAACAGGAGCAATGTCATCTATGACATTCTTAACTTTAGAGTTAAACAAATCAAGGAGAGAATCAACAGAGTCTGCAGATATACTTGGTGCAAGCGATATGGCCTTACATAAGCTGCTCATTAGTGTTCTCATTTATGCATCTCTTTCTGACAGAGACAGATCTGTCTTTAATAGCTGGAGTGATCAATATGTCAAAGAAAATACAGAAATGATCAGATAGTGCAACATCCTTAACAACAGTTGATGAAATGTGTAAACCCTTAGTTATAAGAAGATCAAGAGTGTGTCCACGATTGTGTGTGGGTCCTTGAACATGCTGAGTCAGATCAAAAGTGTTCAAAACAGTCATCAGTTCTTTTACAGCATTGATTTCTGGATTATCAATGTGAATATTAAAATCCCCAGCAATGGTAAAATAGTCAAATTCAGAGGTTACTAATGATAACAGTTCTGTAAAATCATCAATAAAAGCTGGAGAATATTTTAGAGGTCTGTAGATAATGATCAGTAGACGTTAATAAAAATCTAGCAGTTGGGGCAGCCTTTGAAACCAGGGGAGCACCCCACGGGCTCTGTGATTGCGGCCCCTTAAACTCGACTCACTCCAGAGTGGACCTGAACAGCTCCAGTGGGGGCGAAAGGCAACTGCAGTGCACTGGCTGACATCAAAGCAAAAAGCCCAGAGCGAGCCAGCCAGAAGTCAAACCTAGAATCTTCTGATCCGTAGTCATAAATGTTATCCTTTGTGCCACTGGCACTCTATTCAGCATCTTGTTAGCACATTGTTTGAAACAAGGACAAGGCAGTTGGGGCAGCCTTTGAAACCAGGGGAGCACCCCACGGGCTCTGTGCTGGAGGCCCCTTAAACTCGACTTACTTCAGAGTGGAACTGAACAGCTCCAGCGAGGGGCGAAAGGCGACCGCAGTGCACTGGTTGATTCTCGCACTCTCTCATACACAGTCTCATGGTTTCCGTAAGCTAGAATCCTCTGATACATAGTCATAAGTGTTATCCTTTGTACCACTGGCACTCCGTTCAGCACCTTGTCAGCACATTGTTTGAAACAAGAACAAGGCTCTGTCAACCTGAAGATCCGTCACCACACATTCTGCTTTGTTTTATAGCAAGACGTTGTGTGGTTCCTTTTCACCTCTTTGGTGAACTTTGAGCTCTAACTATGAAGATATATGCGAACTGCACAGGCATGAAAGCGCAAAAGATCTCCTTCGAGCAGGAGTAAAACCAGCGACCGAAGGATTGCCAACATGCCACCTACAGTCCTCCGCTTTACCCACTGAGATATCAAAGGCATACAAGAGTCCCCCAAAAGCCCACCCCCTTAAGGTTGCTGCCGTCCGACTTGCATGGAGGCCCACAGCTAGGCTTGAGGGCAAGTTTTTGCAGAATCTTCCCTGGTGGTCTAGTGGTTAGGGTTCGGCACTTTCACCGCCGCTGCCAGGGTTCGATTCCCGTTCAGGGAACTTCCTTTTCACCTCTATGGTGAACTTTAAGCTCTAGCTATGAATATATATGTGAACTGCACAGGCATGAAAGGGCAAAAGACCTTCTTCAAGCCAGAGTCGAACCTGCAACCTAAGGATTGCCAACAACACACATTCAGTACTCCTCTCTACCAACTGAGCTATCAAAGGCTTATGAGATTCCCACACAAGCCCACCCCCTTAATGTTGCTGCAGTCCGACTGCTAGGCAAAAAGGGCAGTGGCAAAAATGCTCAAGGCTTCCCAGACCAGGAGAGGAACCCAGGTCAACTGGGTGAAAACCAGGAATCAAACTTTCCACAAACTTCAGTTCTTTCTGATCGTGCGCACTTCACTGCCCCTCTTGCACAAGTACCACTCATACATTTACGCACTCTCTCATACACAGTCTCATGGTTTCCGTAAGCTAGAATCCTCTGATCCCTAGTCATAATCGTTATCCTTTGTGCCACTGGCACTCTGTTCAGCACCTTGTCAGCACATTGTTTGAAACAAGAACAAGGCTCTGTCAACCTGGAGTTCCGTCACCACACATTCTGCTTTGTTTTATAGCAAGACGTTGTGTGGATGGGATGCTCTTACAGGATTCCTGACAGTCCCTCCATAGAACCCCTGAGATCCATGGTCGGAGACTCTCTTCTCTCCAAGAGGAGGATAAAAGCCATAGTTTCTTTTATGCATGTTTTATCAGAGCACTTAGGTATTGCTGCAGCTCAGAGACTTACTAGTGGAAGAGATTACGCTGCAAGTTGGCTGGGTGACTTCTAAGTTGTAGGGACTTTTGCAACAAGTAGGCTGGGTTTACGATTGGTGTAGCTGTAGAAGACGTTAATAAAAATCAGCAGTTGGGGCAGCCTTTGAAACCAGGGAAGCACTCCATGGGCTCTTTGCTGGCGGCTGCAGAAACTTGATTCACTCCAGAGTGGAACTGAACCGGTCCAGCGGGGGGAAAGGCGACCGCAGTGCACTGGCTGACAGCAAAGCAAAAAGACCAAAGCGAGCCAGCCAGAAGTCGAACTTACAACCTTCTGATCCGTAGTAAGTCACATTATCGATTGCACCACTGGTCCTGTCTGCTTATCTTGTCAACATTTGAGCTTTAGCGATGAAGATATATGCGAACTGTACAGGAATGAAAGGGCAAAAAGCCTACTTCACTGCCCCTCTTGCACAAGTACCAATCATACATTTACGCACTCTCTCATACACAGTCTCATGGTTTCCGTAAGCTAGAATCCTCTGATCCATAGTCATAAGCATTATCCTTTGTGCCACTGGCACTCTGTTCAGCACCTTGTTAGCGTTTGAAACAAGGACAAGGCTCTGTCAATCTGGAGTACTGTCACCACACATTCTGCTTTGTTTTATGGCAAGACGTTGTGTGGATGAGATGCTCTTCCAGGATTCCTGACAGTCCCTCCATAGAAGACCTGAGATCCAGGGTCGGAGACTCTCTTCTCTCCAAGAGGAGGTTAAAAGCCATAGTTTCTTTTATGCATGTTTTATCAGAGCACTTAGGTATTGCTGCAGCTCAGAGAATTAAAAGTGGAAGAGATTACGCTGCAAGTTTGCTGGGTGACTTCTAAGTTGTATGGACTTTTGCAACAAGTAGGCTGGGTTTACGGTTGGTGTAGCTGTAGTAGACGTTATTAAAAAACTGCAGTTGGGGCATCCTTTGAAACCAGGAGAGCACCCCACGGGCTCTGTGCTGGTGGCCACTTAAACTTGACTCACTCCAGAGTGGAACTGAAC
The DNA here is from genome assembly GCF_903798145.1 of Danio aesculapii. Taxonomy (NCBI): domain Eukaryota; kingdom Metazoa; phylum Chordata; class Actinopteri; order Cypriniformes; family Danionidae; genus Danio; species Danio aesculapii. The sequence goes on along the minus strand of NC_079438.1, from coordinate 14,240,511 downwards.
AGCTCCAGTGGGGGGCGAAAGGCACCCGCAGTGCACTGGCTGTTGGCAAAGCAAAAAGACCAAAACAAGCAAGCCAGGAGTCAAATCTAGAGTCTTCTGATCTATAGTCAGAGGCATTATCCACTGCACCACTGGCCCTATCTCCTTATCTTGTCATCATTAGCTTGTTGCTTGTAACAAGGACACAGCTCTGTCAATACAGAGTTCATTCAACGCATGCTGTGCTTTGTTATTATGGCACGTTGTGGTGTCGATAGGAGCATGTGACAGTCCCTCCATAGAAGAACTGTGATCCAGGGTCTGAGACTTTCTCCTCTCCAGGAGGAGGTTACAAGCATTGGATTTATTTTTGTCAGAGCAGCTGCAGCATACTTGTGTGGAGACCCACAGCAAGGCTTGAGGGCAAGTATCTGCTCTCCCGTCCCTGGTGGTCTAGTGGTTAGGATTCGGTGCTCTCATTGCTGTGGACTGGGTTTGATTCCTGGTTAGTTCTTGAATGAGAGACCCCCTGGGATTACCAGGTGCTTAAAGCTTTTTGAATTCCTTCATTTGGCAGCTGATACACTTCCCAAAATACGAAAAAAACAAAACAAAACTCTGAATTCCTCTCTGATCTCTGGAACCAGCTAAGTCATTGTACCCACTTCCCCTGATTCCATTCGGGGGAAGTGAGTACCCTGACTTGGCTGGTTTAACCTAGCAAGAGCTGTCGGTGCCCCGGAGCAGAAACCGAAAAAAAAAAAAAACAGGTAAACTATTGAGGGGTCAAGGGCTTTGTTTCTGTCGGTCTGGTTAGCACTTGGATGGGAGACCGCCTGGGAATACCAGGTGCTGTAAGCTCTTTGAGTTCCTTCATTTGGCATCTAATACACTTCCTCGTGTCACAGGTCTGCTGCTGGTGTCTTTTCTCACATTCATCTTATTTGGGAGGGGTGGGACAAAAAAAACACAGGTAAACAATTGAGGGGACAAGGGCGTTGTTTCTGTCGGTGCTGTGTCAATGCAAGCTGAGCTGCGCTCGGCTCCTGGTGCTGCGCCTCTTTTCAAATAGCCAACTCTTGACGTCTGCTCTCGCTTATGGCCATACCACCCTGGTATTTAAAATTAAGATCTAAAAGTGGCTTAAACATTGAACTTGTTCTACAACGGCAGAAAATTAGAAGAGAAGAGATTAAAGAAAGAATGGAAGGAAAAAATTTGAAAAAGGAGATGCAAGAAACATTTGTTTAAGTGACAGTGACTCAGAATGAATGGTGGTTATTGGTTTATCCAATAATTTTCCTAATGAGTAATGTATGTGTGGTATCACTGAATGTAAGAGGATTGTCAAAATGTGAAAAGTTTGAAAGATTAACGTGTTTGACAAAAAAGTGTGATATATTATGTTTACAAGAGACAAAGTGGGAAGACGAGATTAAAAATGAGATGAGAAAATTGTGGAATGGGGAAATATTTAGTAATGGAGATATAGAAAAGAAAAGAGGGGTAGCAATTTTGATAAAAAGAGGGATTTTTGAAAAAGTAGAATTAGACTATAAAGACACAGACGGAAGAATTATAATTGTAAAAGTTATGTATAATGGGAAAAGTTTTAGAGTATGCAACATACATGCACCAAATGAGGAAAAGGAGAAATATAACTTTTATAAGGAAATAGATAAGTTAATAGATAAGAATGAAAACATATTTATTTTAGGAGATTTTAATATTGCCATGCAAAGAATAGATATAGATGACTCAATGGATTTTAGAACAGACAGAGGAAGGAATGAACTACAGAATTTAATGAGGAAATGTGATTTGGTAGATGTATGGAGAGAGCAAAATGGTGTGAAAAGAGAATATTCAAGAAGACAAATTGTAAATAGGATTTTAAAGCAAAGTAGAATTGACTTGTTTTTATGTAAGAAGAAAGAAGTACAATATGTTAACAAAGTTTTCTACAAAACCTATAGTGAGAGTGATCACGATTTTATATGGATAACGATGAATTTTAATGAGATTGAAAAAGGACCAGGAGTGTGGATACTCAACACTGAGTTGTTCAAAATAGAAATGTATAAAATGGAAATAGAAAATATAATAATCAATAGTGTGAATGATGAAATGTTTGAAACAGAAACAAGTTTATGGTGGGATAATCTGAAAAATAGAATAAAAGAATACTCAATAAATATATCAGAAAAAAGACAAAAGGCAAAGAAATTCAAGGAAAATCAAATTAGAAAAGAATGGAATGAAGAAATGAGTAAAGTAAATGGGATTAATGTTGACAAAATAATAGAATTACAGGAAAAGCTGAAGAAAATCGAAGAAGAAAAGTGTAAAGGAGTAATTATTAGAAGCAGAGCTAAAGACATTGTAGAAGGAGAAAGAAGTACAAAATACTTTTATGAATTAGAAAAAACAAGACAGAGAGCAGCTATAATCAAATGTATAAAAACACAAGATGGGAAAACTGTAGAGGACAAAGAGGGAATTTTAAAGGAAACTAGACGATTTTATAAGGAATTATTTACAGAAAATGGAGTAGTTTTAAATGATGAAAATTTCTTATTAGAAAAAATAACAGTAAAAATAAATAAAGAGGACGAGGAAATGTGCGAGAGTGAGATAACAGATTTAGAAATAGAAACAGCTATTGATCAGTTGAGAAATGGGAAAAGTCCAGGAATAGATGGACTACCAGTTGAGTTTTATAAAGTTTTTAAAAATGTTTTAAGTCCTATTTTAAATATAATATACAGTGATATTTATGAAAAAGGGGAGTTAACTAATAGTATGAAAAAAGGAATGGTTAAAATGATTTATAAAAGAAATGGAGACAAGGAAGACTTAAAAAATTATAGACCCTTAAGTATGCTGAACACAGACTATAAAATTTTAGCGAAAGTCTTAGCTAACAGATTGAAAGTAGTTGTACCAAACATAATCCAAACAAATCAAGCATATGCGGTTCTAAAAAGAGACATAACGGATGTCATAAACAATATAAGAGACATAATCTGGTATATGAGAGAGGAAAAAGAAACAGGATATATAATTAGTGTAGATTTGGATTCAGCTTTTGATAGAGTGGAACACAAATATATGATGAATGTAATGGAGAGATTTGGTTTTGGAAAAAGATATTTACAATGGATAAAATGTTTATATACAGATATAACAAGCTGTATAAAAGTAAATGGTTTTTTAACTAAAGATTTTAAAGTAACAAGATCGATAAGACAAGGGTGTCCAATGTCAGCACTACTATACACACTTGTATCTGAAACATTGGGATTAGCAATTGATAATGAAAAGCAAATACGAGGATTATGTATAAAAGGAACAGAGTTAGAACAAAAAATATTTCAATATGCTGATGATACAACTTTAATAGTAAAAGATATTAAAAGTATTGAAAAAGCAGAGGAAATTTTAAACAGATATTGTAAAGGAACAGGAGCAAAAATTAATAAGGAAAAAACGAAATACATGAGAATAGGAAAAACAAAGGCTTTACCAGAAAAAATCCAATTTAAAGAGGAGAAAACCAATATGAAGATTTTAGGTATAAGGGTTGGTGAAAATGAAAATGAAACAAGGGATTTAGTGTGGGAGGAAGTTTTAAAAGGAATGGAAAAAAGATTACATTTCTGGAAATTAAGAGGTTTGTTTTTAAAGGGGAAAGTTTTAGTTTTAAATTCCTTATTTTTATCAAAAATGTGGTATGTTTTAGGTACAGTGAGTTTGCCAATGAGTGTTTATAAGAAGATAAAAGCTATCGTATTAGATTTTATATGGGACGGGAAACCTTCCAAGATAGCTTATGATACCATAATTGGTAAAGTAGAAGAAGGGGGGTTAGGTTTAATCGATCCACTCATCAGAATGAAAAGCATAAGAATAAAAACTGTAAATAAATACTGGAAAGAAGAAAAACACGTATGGAAAGATGCGATGACATATTTTTTAAATAAATGTGGGGAAATGCAAGAATATATATTATGGATGAAGCCCAAAGAGAATATGATGAATGGGATTCCAGAATTCTATAAAGAAGTTATCAAGGCATGGGGAGATTTTAGAAAGCATATTGATTGTACTTTTAGTAAAGAAGAGATTTTAAAGCAACCGCTGTTTTTAAATGATTACATTAAAAAAGGGAATTACACTATTTTTTATAAGAAATGGTATTATGCAGGAATAAAGCAAATTAAAGATATCTTATATGAAGTGATACCTGGTTATGTACAGGTGCAAGTAATAAAAGATGCAATAATAGAAAACTATGAAAACGAAACTAAAGGAGTTATTGAAAATCAATTGAATAACTTGAAAAACAATATACCAAAAGAATGGAAAGAAATGATAGAAAATAATTTGGATATGCACAGCGATGAAGGAAGGGTGATTAACTTTAAAGAAAATCAATATGCTTTCAAAGATGGTATACTGAAGATGTTTTATTCATGTTTATGTAAAGACGTGTTTGTTATACCCAAAGCAGAAGAGTACTGGAAAAGATTATATCCCAATATAGAAACAAAGGAAATATGGCAAAATTTGAGAGCTTGGTGGAAAAGTCCAGTTTTAGAGAATTTTGATTACATTTTAAGGCAAAACTGTTTATTAAGTGAAATGAGATTGTGTAAAATAGGTTTGGCAAATGATGCAAGATGTAAAGTTTGTAATGAAGAAGATGAAGGTATACTACATTTGTTTTTCAAATGCAAAGAGTTAAAATGTTTTATTGGAAAAATTAAAGAAATGATAAATGAAATGGGGATTGAAAAACAGGTTGTTGATGAGGAATGGGAAACATTATTTTTATTTGGTTGTAAAACAGAAGGTAAAAATACAAGGTTCATTAATTTCATTTTAACAGTTGCAAGAATTGTGATATGGAATAGAAGGAATGCTGTTAAACAGAAGAATGGCAAAATATCTGTGTGTAAATTGTTTAAAAGAAAAATGTCTGTACTGCTTAATGCTCTTTTCTATTATTGTAACACGAATGACAAGATTGATGTATTTGAAAAAGACTTTTTATGTGGGAATATATATGTTCAAATGGCTTTATATAATGTACATGTATTGTTACCTGAATGTAATTGTTTTTAATTTTTGATATAAAATAAAGAAAAAAAAAAAAAAAAAAAAAATCTCATCTGAACTCGGAAGCTAAGCAGGGTTGGGCCTGGTTAGTACTTGGATGGGAGACCGCCTGGGAATACCAGGTGCTGTAAGCTTTTTGCATTCCTTCATTTGCCAAAAAAAAAAAATGAATACAATAATTGAAAAAAAAAAAAATACAGGGAAACAATTGAGGTGACAAGGGCATTGTTTCTGTGGCTGCTGTGTCCAGGCAAGGCTGAGTTGCTCTCGGCTCCTGGTACTGCACCTGTTTTTAAATAGCCAACTCTTGACGACTGCTCTCGCTTACGGCCATACCACCCTGGCAATGCCTGATCTCATCTGAACTCGGAAGCTAAGCAGGGTTGGGCCTGGTTAGTACTTGGATGGGAGACCGCCTGGGAATACCAGGTGCTGTAAGCTTTTTGAATTCCTTCATTTGGCAAAAAAATGTATGAATAAATAAATTTAAAAACGAGGTAAACTATTGAGGAGTCAAGGGCATTGTTTCTGTCGAGCTGTGTCAAGGCAAGCCGAGCGGCGCTCGGCTCCTGGTGCTGCACCTATTTTTAAATAGCCAACTCTTGACGGCTGCTCTCGCTTACGGCCATACCACCCTGAGCACGCCCCCTTGAGTTTGACTGAGTCACTGCTTTCAAGGAAGTGTGAGGTGGCAGTAGGGAGAGAAAGGCTCTCCCATTTTATTTTCTTTATTGTTTTTTTCTTGATTTTGACAGAAATAAGTTGTATTAATTTTGTTTAGTTTTAGTTAAACCCCAGACAGTGTTATCTGTTTGGGGTTAAAACCTTTTGAAAGGATGGACACCCCGGTAAAGGAACAGGAACTGAATATGGACTATGGCAACACGGACAAAGCTACTCCTGAAGATAACAATTCAAGAGATTTAAACAAGGACATCGACAATGATGACACATGGGCAGCTGTTGTGGCAAGAAGGAGGAAAAATAAGTCAGACACAAGTAGAGGAGGAAGTTCAATTCACCTTTATTTGTATAGCGCTTATACAATGTAGATTGTGTCAAAGCAGCTTCACATAAAAGGTCACAGTAAATAGGAACAGTGTAGTTAAGTTTGTAGTGTTTAAGTTCAGTTCAGTTTAGCTCAGTTCAGTGTGGTTTAATAATCACTACTGAGAGTCCAAATATTGAAGAGCAAATCCAACGATGCGCAGCTCTACAGTTCCAGAACCATGCAAGCCAGTGGCGACAGCGGAGAGGGAAAAAAAACTTCACTAAAGGCGGAAGTGAAGAAAAAAAACCTTGAGAGAAACCAGGCTCAGTTGGGCACGACCATTTTAATTTCTCCGCTGGCCAAACGTCTTGTGCAGAGCTGCAGTCTCAGTGGCGGAGGCTGGAAGCTGGCCTCAGCGAAGACTCGTCTGTCTCTGGAGCGTCATAGGAAACAGTCTCATGTTCTCCACTCTTCCATGACCATCGCAGTAGTTGTTCAGGATTCGGCCAGGTCCAGGATATGGAAACCTTGGGATCATCTCGTCGTTGGTCTTGGATCGAATCAGTGACTCTGCATAGTCTGAGGGCCTCGGGAAGAGTATCCCCAGGTGGAAATGGAGAATAAAGAAAATAATTAGCGTAGCTGATGTTCACAGTGTATATCAGCAAGATGCATAACCTGTGTGGAAGCCCCCTAAGTGGTGCACAAAGTGTATGCTTTACTGAACAGATAGGTCTTTAATCTAGCTTTGAATTGGGAGAGTGTGTCTGAGCCTCGGACGTTATCAGGAAGGCTATTCCAGAGTTTAGGAGCTATAAATGAGAAGGCTCGACCTCCTTTACTCGACTTTGCTATTCTAGGTACTACCAGAAGTCCTGAGTTTTGAGACCTTAAATAGCGAGTTGGATTGTAGCGAGACAGAAGATTGGTTAGATAAGCAGGAGCTAGATTATTTAAAGCTTTATATGTAAGAAGCAATATTTTAAATTCAATACGAAACTTAACAGGCAGCCAGTGTAAGGAGGATAAAATTGGGGTGATGTGATCAAATTTTCTAGACCTGGTTAGAACTCTGGCAGCTGCATTTTGTACTAATTGAAGTTTGTTAATAGAGGATGCTGGGCAGCCAGCAAACAGAGCATTACAGTAGTCCAGCCTAGAAGTCATAAAAGCATGGACTAGCTTTTCTGCATCTGAGATGGATAGCATACTTCGTAACTTAGCTATATTTCTCAGATGAAAGAAAGCAGTTTTTGTGACATGGGAAATATGATTTTCAAAAGTTAAATTGCTGTCTAGTATGACACCCAGATCTTTTATAGTAGAACTAACGCTAACTTTGTATCCCTCTAATTGTAGATCGAGTTGTGAGATCTGCTGTGTACAGGATTTAGGCCCAATAAGTAATAATTCTGTTTTGTCTGAGTTTAAGAGAAGATAATTGTTGGTCATCCAGTCTTTAACATCTTTAATACACTCAGTTAGCTTGGACAGATTAGACGTCTCGTCAGGTTTAGTTGAAATATATAATTGAGTATCATCTGCATAGCAGTGAAAGCTGATCCCATGTCTTCTAATAATGTCTCCCAGGGGTAGCATGTATATTGTAAACAGTAAAGGGCCTAAAACTGATCCTTGAGGCACCCCGTATTTTACTGGGCTGATTTGTGAAGGCTGTCCATTTATATTTACAAACTGGTAACGGTCAGATAAGTATGACTTAAACCATTGTAGGGCCTGTCCCTGGACACCTGTAGACTTTAAGCGATTAATAAGGATACCATGGTCAATGGTGTCAAATGCCGCACTAAGATCGAGTAGAACTAATAGCGAGATGCACCCTTGGTCAGCAGCTAAGAGTAAATCGTTGGTTATTTTCACTAATGCAGTTTCTGTACTGTGATGAGCTCTGAAACCTGACTGAAACACTTCAAAAACATTGTTCGTCTGCAGAAAGGAGCATAATTGAGCAGAAACAACTTTTTCTAGTATTTTAGATATAAATGGAAGGTTTGAAATAGGCCTATAATTAGCTAAGTTGCTGGGTTCCAGTTGTGGTTTCTTAATAATAGGTTTAATAACAGCTAACTTGTAGGGATTTGGAACATGGCCTAAAGATAAAGAAGAGTTGATAATGTTAAGAAGAGGTTCTCCTATAACAGGTAGCAATTCTTTCAGTAACTTTGTTGGAATTGGGTCCAATATACACGTAGCTGATTTAGAGCTATTTATAATTTTGTCTAGCTCTTCCTGTTCTATGATTTTAAAGCACTGTAGGTTATTTAGATTCAGAGGCGGGTTTACTGGATCTGAAGTATAAGGCGGTGCAGAAAGTTTAATATCTCCTATTTTCTGTCTAAAGCCTTCTATTTTATCACTGAAAAAATTCATGAAGTCATCACTACTAATTTGCGGTGGAACGTTTTGTTCCAAAGATGACCGATTATTTGTTAATTTAGCGATGGTGTTAAATAAGAATCTAGGATTGTTTTGATTATTTTCTATCAGTTGGCGGAGGTGCTCAGCCCTGGCAGATTTTAAAGCCCTCCTATAGCTGGACATACTGTCTTTGTATGCAATTCTAAAGACTTCTAAATTAGTTTTTTTCCATTTACGTTCCAGGGCACGGGTTGCTGTTTTGAGAGCGCGGGTATGACTATTATACCACGGTGTAGTTTTATTCTCTCTAGCCTTTTTTAGTTTGATGGGTGCCACAGTATTTAAAGTGCTAGTAAAGATGGCATCTATACTGCTGGTTACTACATCAAGGTCATTTGCGTTTGCGGGTGCATTTCGAAGTAGAGAAAGATCAGGTAAGTTATTTATAAATTCATCTTTAGTGGATGGAACAATAGTTCTACTAGGACGATATATCGGAGCGGATCTGCTAATTTCAGGTAAACACAGCTTATATAGTAAGAGGTAGTGGTCTGTAATATCATCACTTTGTGGTATAATGTCTACATCAGTGACCTCAATTCCATAAGACAGAATTAGATCTAGTGTATGCTTTAGGCGATGAGTTGGACCAATAACATTTTGCTTTATTCCTAGTGAGACCAGCAAGTCCGTAAACGCGAGCCCTAATGTGTCGTTAGCGTCATCTATGTGGATGTTAAAGTCTCCTACAATTAGTATTTTATCAGTTTTAACTAGTAAGTCAGAGATAAAATCAGAAAACTCTTTTAGAAAATTGACATAGGGTCCTGGAGGTCTATATATGGTGATTAGAGCGAGAGATAACATAGGTTTTTGCATAGTGTTTGGAAGGACAACATTAAGCGCTAGTACTTCAAAGGAGCTAAACATAAGTCCGTTTCTCTGATTAACATTAAGAATATCACTAAAGATTGACGCGACTCCACCACCACGACCAGTTTGACGAGCCTCATGTTTATATAAGAATCCTGGAGGAGTTGCCTCATTTAAACTAATATAGTCATTTTGTTTCAGCCAGGTTTCAGTGAGACAGAGTGCATTAAGATTGTTATCTGTTATTATTTCATTTATGATAAGTGCTTTAGGTGCTAGTGACCTGATGTTTAGGAGACCAAGCTTCATGAAATTTGTATTTTCACTTTTTAGTGTTTTTTCTGGTTTAATTCTTAATAGATTATTTCTGGAGCACACAGTACGTTTGTTTCTTGATCTAATAATACGAGGAACAGACACAGTCTCTATGGGGTTAGCTAGGTATGCATTACTGTTATTTATGTGGGACGAATAGGAGTCTGTGTGGCTAAATTGTGAATTTTGTGAATTTTTACTTACTAGTCAGATAGAGCGAAGTATTCTGGTGATGTTGTCCGACAGGAGTTCAGCTCCAGCTCGACTGGGCTGCAGCCCATCAGCGCGGAAAAGCCTAGGACGCTCCCAGAAAAGATTCCAGTTATTGGCAAAGAGCAATTTCTGTTCTTCACACCATGTTAATAGCCATTCATTCAGAGCAAAAAGTCTACTGAACCTTTCATTTCCTCGGCGGTAGGTAGGAAGCGGTCCAGAAACGATGATCTGCGTGGCGGGCGAAGTGCGTCGAACCGTCTCGATCAGGCTCCTGAAGTCCTTCTTCAGGATCTCCGTCTGCCGGAGCCCGGTGTCGTTCGTCCCCACGTGGAGGACGGCGGCACCGAGGCTCTCGGCAGCGCTCAGGATAGTAGGTATCTGTGCAGAAATATTCTTAACTCGGGCACCAGGGAAGCAGAAAGTGCGTACTTTGTTACCTTTGGAGGAAGTGGAGCGGACGTGGCGGACGATTGAGTCGCCAATGATGGCAACATCGCGACCCGTCTCGCGGAGAGGGGCGAAGCGGTTCTCCGTAGGGATCTCGAACACCGGAGGAGGAGACGTTCTGCCCCGGGACCTGGCAAGCACCTTACGCGGTTGCACCCAGGGGCCGTGGTAGCCGGGAGTCGGCGTGAACGACGCCTGGGTGCACCGCGTCCTCGGTGCGCTGGGCCTGGACAGAGAAACACGCGGGGTTGAAGAAACTGGGAGATTGTCGTTGTATCGGACACTTACCTCAGACGAGCGAGTACGGGTTAAGAGCAGAGCCCTGATGCCCTCTCGCTTCGTCTCCAGCGAGCGAATCTGGGACTCCACCGCTTCCTGCTCCAGCTCCAGCGCCTCCATCGATGCCTCTCCTGCACTCAAGGACAGACACGCAAGCGACATTGTACAAGGTGAAGAGCAAAGCCAGAAAGTGAGAAAATAAATGAGTGAAAGAGGTTGGTAGCTTTAGCTGACCAGCGGTGCTAGTAGGCTAAAGCTACAAACACCAAGCGGATGCTCGAGAGACAGAACGTTTAAAAGTAGATTTGTTTGTATGAGTGTGTTAGGGGATTGTTCACCCCAAGTAGGAGAGATAAATATTTAGTGAATGAGGAGGTATTTTATGATAAAAATGTAAATTGCGAATCTAAACTCCAAACAAACGCAGAAGTGGAGAAAAACAACAAACTAAGGGTAAAGCAGTTGCTGAATGTTTGGAAAACACCCTACAAACAAGTCAAAGAAAAGAGATGATAAACAAACTGAAAAGTCAAGCAAGATTTCAGAGACAATATAAAAAAGAAACAACTTTGACAATGACTGTGAAAGATCCTGAAAATATCACAGTAGTTATGATTATAAAGGCTGTGGAAGGAAAGACTGGAGTTGGAAAATTGTTTGGATTGAGAAAAAATCAAACTTTGTCTATGAACTAACTATGGAAAATGAAACGGACTGTGATCATTTAATGGATGGACTCATGATTAACCAACACTTCTGTGAGATATCAAAACTCTGCGCAACTGAGAGAATGGTTTCTTTTTTAAATTTACCCAATTATATTCAAGCTTGTGGACTGGGGAGTTTCTCCAATTCTCCCACTAAGAAGAAGGTATCATCCAGGAACAACTGTGGCTGATGGAACAAGGTTCATCAGAGTGAAATTTCCAAAAGAAGTCACAACTCTTCCTTACAACGTCAAATTTGATACAGAGGAAGGACCCAAATATTTTAGAGTGATACATGATCAGCAGATAAAAACATGCAGATTATGTGGAAGCACTGAACATGAAAAAAAAGACACAATTTGTGTGTAGAGAATGTCTGGAGCAGGGGCATTTTGCGCGGGACTGTAAAGCCCCACGGTGCCAAGGCTGCAAAAAGACAACATTGTGGTGCAGATGTGAATCGGACGAGGAAGAGACTGGAGTTATGGAACTGCATAAACCAACGGACTGTTTTATACTTACTGTGAACTGTAATATGCCTCCAGGGAGTTGCTGACACACGTAACAAAAACAACATGAACAAAGAGTAGATTGGATCGGTCTGACAGAATTTTTTGTGGCACTGCAGACTGCTTCTTCAGGGCTCGTTGGTCTAGGGGTATGATTCTTGCTTTGGGTGCGAGAAGTCCTGGGTTCAAATCCCAGGCGGGCCCTATGACAGTCATAGAAAAAGCAGTGGTGCTGTGCTATCTATGGTGTTTCTATGTTAATTGTAGCAGCTTTTGCTGTGACTTTAGTTAATGAATATTTAGTGGACTTCTGATGTAAATCAGTCTAACATGTACAATTATACAGACAAAAAAAGGAGCGGCAATGATTGGGTTGTTAGATTTGTTTATGGATCTTGAACAACCCACCAGCTTTATATGTAAGCACCATTTTTGTCTTTGTACACAATCTCTTCTCTGTAGGCACCATGCAGGATTCAAAATGGCCTTTCGCGTTAGGTATCTCGTTACCCTTTTAGTCATAATAGGTAATATGCATGGCAATGCAGGAAGTTAATGACATGCAAACACATCTCAAGAAGGTTTTCGCAGCTACCGTGTTTCATCCACCAAACATTGCTCCCAAATTGAAGTGGGACCTTTAAAGACAACCCAGATGGGACTTGAACCAACAATCCCAAGCCCCGGAGGTTGATGCCTTATCCATTAGGCCACTGGGCCATTTCGCCAATCATTTGTCATGGATCTTTTGTATGCCTTCAACAAGATGCCAACACATGGAAAACTGCACTTTAGGATCTCGATGCCAGTTTGCATTTCATCAAAAAAGGTGTGTGCAACTAATGGTCAAACATTTTCTTTGTGCAATCATCCACATTCGTGTCTCATTGGTCCTGGGGTATGGTTCTCGCGTAGGGTGTGACTGGTTTTGAGTTTCAAATTCCAAACAAGGCCACTCTCATTAACTTGAAATCACAACATTTCTGCAGCTATTTTCTTGTTTGCATTTCATCATCATCCACCTAATAAGAGACCATTAGTTGAAAGCCACGAGGTACTTGAAGTCAAGATCTCCCTTACCTCCCGACAACACTTTCTCATCACAGCACAGACCTGCGTCCTCTTAAAAAAAAAACAGATGCAGTCGTCCTCCAGGAAACGGCGTTTCACAGCTGTGCCATGCCACTGCTGAGCTGCACCATGAAAGACCTTGAAATCATTAGGTTTTACCAAAGCCATGGTCCAAAAGCATGGCCAAAAGCACATTTTGCCTGGGCCTTTTGGAACTGTGCTAGCATCAGTCTTGAAAAGAGCTGTGCATAAAGCAACTCTCCAGAAGCAGATGGAGTGGGGAAAATGTGCCACAAAGGGACAGCCAAAAAGGACTGGGTGACTTGGAAAAAAACCTATCAAATCCCAATTTTGATGAGCCGTACAAGATGTTGCTGTCGATTTATTGAACGTTTCTCTAGGCAACATCAGAGTGTAGGGACTACAAAAAAAGCTAAATTGCGACTAGTCGCTGGACTTGAATTATTCAATATGGGATTAAACATGCAGGCCCGCAACCAAACGTCGCAAAAGCCACAGTTCCTCTCACAGAGAGAAAAAGCAAAAGCAGCTGGCTGTTCCGTAGTCGGCAGGGTTCTAACCTGACCAGGGAGACCCCAATGGATTTCAAGTCCATCGCCTTAACCTCTCGGCCACAACTACGCATGGTGGTAGCCCGTTGACTTTTTCTGCTGAATGTGGGCAAGATTGAATGCAGCACAGTTGGGGCATAAATGGCCTGAGGTTGTAAAAAGCAGCACAATCATTGCTCGCAGTTAACAGGAACACGCTGCCGTGACCCGGATTCGAACCGGGGTTGCTGCGGCCACAACGCAGAGTACTGACCACTACATGATCACGGCACACCGCTCGCTCACCGATAAGCTCTGCAGCTGCCTGCACACTAAGGGACACTGGTTTCAGAATCAGAATCAGTTTTATTGCCAAGTGTGCTTCACACACACAAGGAATTTGTTTTGGCTACAGAAGCTTCCAGTGTACATAAAGTGACATGTGACAACACAAAATAAATCTGAAAAAAAAATAATAATAATAATAAAAAATGATGAACATTAAACAGATGCGGTTAGTGAAGAAACCTGGATGTTGAGTTGTATGTACAGATTGTTATAAATATACAGGTTATAAGGTGCTGTGTACAAGTGCGAATGTAGAAAGTATTGCATTGTATATCGATATAAGGTGCTGTGTACAAGTGCGTATGAGAAAGTATTGCACATATTTATTGCACAGTAGGGGAATATTTAACTGTTCATAAGGTAGACAGCCTGAGGAAAGAAACTTTTCCTGTGTCTGATTGTTTTTGTGCTTGGTGCTCTGAAGCGCCGACCAGACGGTAACAGTTCGAACAGGTAGTGTGCTGGGTGTGAGGCGTCCAGAGTGATTTTGCGAGCCCTTTTACTCACTCTGGAAGAGTACAGTTCTTGAAGTGTAGGAAGGGTTGTGCCAGTGATTCGTTCAGCAGTCCAGACTATTCGCTGTAGTCTACAGAGGTCGGGTTTGGCAGCTGAGCCGAACCAGACGGTGATTGAAGTGCAGAGGATGGATTGGATGACAGCTGAGTAGAACTGTACGAGTAGCTCCTGTGGCAGGTTGAACTTCCTCAGCTGACGAAGGAAGTACAGTCTCTGCTGGGCTTTCTTCACAATAGAGTCTATATGAATGTCCCACTTCAGATCCTGAGAGATGGTGGTGCCCAGGAACCTGAATGACTCTACTGCAGCCACAGTACTGTTCATGATGGTGAGTGGGGGGAGTGCAGGGGGTTTTCTCCTGAAGTCCACTATCATCTCCACTGTTTTGAGCGTGTTCAGCTCCAGGTTGTTGTATCTGCACCATAACGCGAGCCGCTCCACTTCTTGTCTGTATGCAGACTCGTCACCGTTCTGGATGAGGCCGATAACAGTAGTGTCGTCTGCAAACTTAATGAGTTTGATGGAGGGGTCTTTTGCAGTTTGTTTGCGAGATTCAGAGTAGGACGGCATTTCCTTTAGGGGGCAATGAGCAAAAACAGCAAGTGGACTTTGTGGAAATACCAACCGACGTAGTCGGCAGGGTTCGAACCTGCACGGGGAGACCCCAATGAATTTCGAGTCCATCGCCTTAACCTCTCGGCCACGACTACACCTGGCCTTGACTCGTCCACTCTGTTGGCTGGATGTGGGCAACACTAGATACAGCAGAGGTTGGGGTGAGAAATCCAGCCGTGGCCTGAGGTGATGAAAACTCAGCCCAGCATGGCTTTCCGTTAACAGGTACGTGCTGCTGTGACCGCGATTCAAACTGGGATTTCTCTGGCCACAACACAGAGTGCGGATCACTGTACGGTCGCGGCAAACCACTGTTGCTCACCCACAGCTGCCTGGTCACTAAGTGACAGGGGCTTGTTTGTGAGTTGCAGAGGAGGATTCCAATTACGTATAGGAGGCTTGAAAGAAAAGAGAACAACATCATAAGTGGACGTGCAAAACAACGTAGTCGGCAGGATTCGAACCTGCGCGGGGAAAACCCCAAGGGATTTCTAGTCCATCGCCTTAACCACTCGGCCACGACTACAGACATCTGCTTTCTCTCTCCTGCTGAGGTGGCAACCAAGCACAAGGTCAACAGGGGTAGAGGAAGGTGCACTAGCTCTAGTGCAACTTTTCCGTACAATCTCTGGGAAGGAGGGACAGCATAGCTCTCTAATCTAACACACTCAGCTAACTTCATGGGCACTCTTTCCACAAAAGCTGATGATCTGAATTCAGAGCAACGTGCTCTCGCAGGCCACACCACAATGGACAGCCACCAAGTGATATGAAAAGAACAATGACGTCTCTGACAAACAGACAGGTCTTCGCCCGAACAGGGACTTGAACCCTGGACCCTCAGATTAAAAGTCTGATGCTCTACCGACTGAGCTAACCGGGCTTCTGTCGGCAGAAGCACCTGTTTGCGGAGTTGGCCCTCTGCAAGCCCCTTGCCGGCTGACAACACTTTCTCATCACAGCACAGACCTGCATCCTCTTAAAAAAACCAGATGCAGGCGTCCTCCAGGAAACGGCGTTTCAGAGCTGTGCCATGCCACTGCTGAGCTGCACCGTGAAAGACCTTGAAGTCATTAGGTGTTACCAAAGCCATGGTCCAAAAGCATGGCCAAAAGCACATTTCGCCTGGGCCTTTTGGAGGTGTGAGGTGAGGTGGCAACCAAGCACAGGGTCAACAGGGGTAGAGGAAGGTGCACTAGCTCTAGTGCAACTTTTCCGTACAATCTCTGGGAAGCAGGGACAGCATAGCTCTCTAATCTAACAAACTCAGCTAACTTCATGGGCACTCTTTCCACACAAGCTGATGATCTGAATTCAGAGCAACGTGCTCTCGCAGGCCACACCACAATGGACAGCCACCAAGTGATATGAAAAGAACAACGAGGTCTCTGACAAACAGACAGGCCTTCGCCCGAACAGGGACTTGAACCCTGGACACAGACCTGCGTCCTCTTAAAAAAAAACAGATGCAGGCGTCCTCCAGGAAACGGCGTTTCAGAGCTGTGCCATGCCACTGCTGAGCTGCACCGTGAAAGACCTTGAAGTCATTAGGTGTTACCAAAGCCATGGTCCAAAAGCATGGCCAAAAGCACATTTCGCCTGGGCCTTTTGGAACTGTGCTAGCATCAGTCTTGAAAAGAGCTGTGCATAAAGCAACTCTCCAGAAGCAGATGGAGTGGGGAAAATGTGCCACAAAGGGACAGCCAAAACGGACTGGGCGACTTGGAAAAAAAACTATCAAATCCCAATCTTGATGAGCCATACAAGATGTTGCTGTCGATTTATTGAACGTTTCTCTAGGCAACATCAGAGTGTAGGGACTACAAAAAAAGCTAAATTGCGACTAGTCGCTGGACTTGAATTATTCAATATGGGATTAAACACGCAGGCCCGCAACCAAACGTCGCAAAAGCCACAGTTCCTCTCACAGAGAGAAAAAGCAAAAGCAGCTGGCTGTTCCATAGTCGGCAGGGTTCGAACCTGCGCGGGGAGACCCCAATGGATTTCCAGTCCATCGCCTTAACCTCTCGGCCATGACTACGCATGGTCGCAGCTCGTTGACTTTTTCTACTGAATGTGGGCAACATTGAACGCAGCACAGTTGGGGCATAAATGGCCTGAGGTTGTAAAAAGCAGCACAAGCATTGCTCGCAGTTAACAGGAACACGCTGCCGTGACCCGGATTCGAACCGGGGTTGCTGCGGCCACAACACAGAGTACTGACCACTATACGATCACGGCACACCGCTCGCTCGCCGATAAGCTCTGTAGCTGCCTGGACACTAAGGGACACTGGTTTGTGACCGTGATTCAAACTGGGATTTCTCTGGCCACAACACAGAGTACGGATGACTGTACGAGAACAACAACATAAGTGGACGTGCAAAACAACGTAGTCGGCAGGATTCGAACCTGCGCGGAGAAACCCCAATGGATTTCTAGTCCATCGCCTTAACCACTCGGCCACGACTACAGACGTCTGCTTTCTCTCTCCTGCTGAGGTGGCAACCAAGCACAGGGTCAACAGGGGTAGAGGAAGGTGCACTAGCTCTAGTGCAACTTTTCCGTACAATCTCTGGGAAGCAGGGACAGCATAGCTCTCTAATCTAACAAACTCAGCTAACTTCATGGGCACTCTTTCCACACAAGCTGATGATCTGAATTCAGAGCAACGTGCTCTCGCAGGCCACACCACAATGGACAGCCACCAAGTGATATGAAAAGAACAACGAGGTCTCTGACAAACAGACAGGCCTTTGCCCGAACAGGGACTTGAACCCTGGACACAGACCTGCGTCCTCTTAAAAAAACCAGATGCAGGCGTCCTCCAGGAAACGGCGTTTCAGAGCTGTGCCATGCCACTGCTGAGCTGCACCGTGAAAGACCTTGAAGTCATTAGGTGTTACCAAAGCCATGGTCCAAAAGCATGGCCAAAAGCACATTTCGCCTGGGCCTTTTGGAACTGTGCTAGCATCAGTCTTGAAAAGAGCTGTGCATAAAGCAACTCTCCAGAAGCAGATGGAGTGGGGAAAATGTGCCACAAAGGGACAGCCAAAACGGACTGGGCGACTTGGAAAAAAAACTATCAAATCCCAATCTTATGAGCCGTACAAGATGTTGCTGTCGATTTATTGAACATTTCTCTAGGCAACATCAGAGTGTAGGGACTACAAAAAAAGCTAAATTGCGACTAGTCGCTGGACTTGAATTATTCAATATGGGATTAAACACGCAGGCCCGCAACCAAACGTCGCAAAAGCCACAGTTCCTCTCACAGAGAGAAAAAGCAAAAGCAGCTAGCTGTTCCGTAGTCGGCAGGGTTCGAACCTGCGCGGGGAGACCCCAATGGATTTCAAGTCCATCGCCTCAACCTCTCGGCCACGACTACGCATGGTTGCAGCTCGTAGACTTTTTCTGCTGAATGTGGGCAACATTGAACGCAGCACAGTTGGGGCATAAATGGCCTGAGGTTGTAAAAAGCAGCACAAGCATTGCTCGCAGTTAACAGGAACACGCTGCCGTGACCCGGATTCGAACCGGGGTTGCTGCGGCCACAACACAGAGTACTGACCACTATACGATCACGGCACACCGCTCGCTCACCGATAACCTCTGCAGCTGCCTGGACACTAAGGGACACTGGTTTGTGACCGTGATTCAAACTGGGATTTCTCTGGCCACAACACAGAGTACGGATGACTGTACGGTTGCGGCAAACCACTGTCGCTCACCCACAGCTGCCTGGTCACTAAGTGACAGGGGCTTGTTTGTGAGTTGCAGAGGAGGATTCCAATTACGTATAGGAGGCTTGAAAGAAAAGAGAACAACAACATAAGTGGACGTGCAAAACAACGTAGTCGGCAGGATTCGAACCTGCGCGGGGAAACCCCAATGGATTTCTAGTCCATCGCCTTAACCACTCGGCCACGACTACAGACGTCTGCTTTCTCTCTCCTGCTGAGGTGGCAACCAAGCACAGGGTCAACAGGGGTAGAGGAAGGTGCACTAGCTCTTGTGCAACTTTGCCGTACAATCTCTGGGAAGCAGGGACAGCATAGCTCTCTAATCTAACACACTCAGCTAACTTCATGGGCACTCTTTCCACACAAGCTGATGATCTGAATTCAGAGCAACGTGCTCTCGCAGGCCACACCACAATGGACAGCCACCAAGTGATATGAAAAGAACAACGAGGTCTCTGACAAATAGACAGGCCTACGCCCGAACGGGGACTTGAACCCTGGACCCTCAGATTAAAAGTCTGATGCTCTACCTACTGAGCTATCCGGGCTCCTGTCTACCGAGGCACCTGTTTGCGGAGTTGGACCTCTGCAAGCCCCTTGCCGGCTAACAACACTTTCTCATCACAGCACAGACCTGCGTCCTCTTAAAAAAACCAGATGCAGGCATCCTCCAGGAAACGGCGTTTCAGAGCTGTGCCATGCCACTGCTGAGCTGCACCGTGAAAGACCTTGAAGTCATTAGGTGTTACCAAAGCCATGGTCCAAAAGCATGGCCAAAAGCACATTTCGCCTGGGCCTTTTGGAGGTGTGAGGTGAGGTGGCAACCAAGCACAGGGTCAACAGGGGTAGAGGAAGGTGCACTAGCTCTAGTGCAACTTTTCCGTACAATCTCTGGGAAGCAGGGACAGCATAGCTCTCTAATCTAACAAACTCAGCTAACTTCATGGGCACTCTTTCCACACAAGCTGATGATCTGAATTCAGAGCAATGTGCTCTCGCAGGCCACACCACAATGGACAGCCACCAAGTGATATGAAAAGAACAACGAGGTCTCTGACAAACAGACAGGCCTTCGCCCGAACAGGGACTTGAACCCTGGACACAGACCTGCGTCCTCTTAAAAAAAAACAGATGCAGGCGTCCTCCAGGAAACGGCGTTTCAGAGCTGTGCCATGCCACTGCTGAGCTGCACCGTGAAAGACCTTGAAGTCATTAGGTGTTACCAAAGCCATGGTCCAAAAGCATGGCCAAAAGCACATTTCGCCTGGGCCTTTTGGAACTGTGCTAGCATCAGTCTTGAAAAGAGCTGTGCATAAAGCAACTCTCCAGAAGCAGATGGAGTGGGGAAAATGTGCCACAAAGGGACAGCCAAAACGGACTGGGCGACTTGGAAAAAAAACTATCAAATCCCAATCTTATGAGCCGTACAAGATGTTGCTGTCGATTTATTGAACGTTTCTCTAGGCAACATCAGAGTGTAGGGACTACAAAAAATAGCTAAATTGCGACTAGTCGCTGGACTTGAATTATTCAATATGGGATTAAACACGCAGGCCCGCAACCAAACGTCGCAAAAGCCACAGTTCCTCTCACAGAGAGAAAAAGCAAAAGCAACTGGCTGTTCCGTAGTCGGCAGGGTTCGAACCTGCGCGGGGAGACCCCAATGGATTTCAAGTCCATCACCTTAACCTCTCGGCCACGACTACGCATGGTGGCAGCTCATTGACTTTTTTTGCTGAATGTGGGCAACATTGAACGCAGCACAGTTGGGGCATAAATGGCCTGAGGTTGTAAAAAGCAGCACAAGCATTGCTCGCAGTTAACAGGAACACGCTGCCGTGACCCGGATTCGAACCGGGGTTGCTGCGGCCACAACACAGAGTACTGTCCACTATACGATCACGGCACACCGCTCGCTCACCGATAACCTCTGCAGCTGCCTGGACACTAAGGGACTCTGGTTTGTGACCATGATTCAAACTGGGATTTGTCTGGCCACAACACAGAGTACGGATGACTGTACGGTCGCGGCAAACCACTGTCGCTCACCCACAGCTGCCTGGTCACTAAGTGACAGGGGCTTGTTTGTGAGTTGCAGAGGAGGATTCCAATTACGTATAGGAGGCTTGAAAGAAAAGAGAACAACATCATAAGTGGACGTGCAAAACAACGTAGTCGGCAGGATTCGAACCTGCGCGGGGAAACCCCAATGGATTTCTATTCCATCGCCTTAACCACTCAGCCACGACTACAGACGTCTGCTTTCTCTCTCCTGCTGAGGTGGCAACCAAGCACAGGGTCAACAGGGGTAGAGGAAGGTGCACTAGCTCTAGTGCAACTTTTCCGTACAATCTCTGGGAAGCAGGGACAGCATAGCTCTCTAATCTAACAAAGTCAGCTAACTAACATGGGCACTCTTTCCACACAAGCTGATGATCTGAATTCAGAGCAACGTGCTCTCGCAGGCCACACCACAATGGACAGCCACCAAGTGATATGAAAAGAACAACGAGGTCTCAGACAAACAGACAGGCCTTCGCCCGAACAGGGACTTGAACCCTGGACCCTCAGATTAAAAGTCTGATGCTCTACCGACTGAGCTATCCGGGCTCCTGTCTGCTGAGGCACCTGTTTGCGGAGTTGGACCTCTGCAAGCCCCTTGCCGGCTAACAACACTTTCGCCTGGGCCTTTTGGAACTGTGCTAGCATCAGTCTTGAAAAGAGCTGTGCATAAAGCAACTCTCCAGAAGCAGATGGAGTGGGGAAAATGTGCCACAAAGGGACAGCCAAAACGGACTGGGCGACTTGGAAAAAAAACTATCAAATCCCAATCTTGATGAGCCATACAAGATGTTGCTGTCGATTTATTGAACGTTTCTCTAGGCAACATCAGAGTGTAGGGACTACAAAAAAAGCTAAATTGCGACTAGTCGCTGGACTTGAATTATTCAATATGGGATTAAACACGCAGGCCCGCAACCAAACGTCGCAAAAGCCACAGTTCCTCTCACAGAGAGAAAAAGCAAAAGCAGCTGGCTGTTCCATAGTCGGCAGGGTTCGAACCTGCGCGGGGAGACCCCAATGGATTTCCAGTCCATCGCCTTAACCTCTCGGCCATGACTACGCATGGTCGCAGCTCGTTGACTTTTTCTACTGAATGTGGGCAACATTGAACGCAGCACAGTTGGGGCATAAATGGCCTGAGGTTGTAAAAAGCAGCACAAGCATTGCTCGCAGTTAACAGGAACACGCTGCCGTGACCCGGATTCGAACCGGGGTTGCTGCGGCCACAACACAGAGTACTGACCACTATACGATCACGGCACACCGCTCGCTCGCCGATAAGCTCTGTAGCTGCCTGGACACTAAGGGACACTGGTTTGTGACCGTGATTCAAACTGGGATTTCTCTGGCCACAACACAGAGTACGGATGACTGTACGAGAACAACAACATAAGTGGACGTGCAAAACAACGTAGTCGGCAGGATTCGAACCTGCGCGGAGAAACCCCAATGGATTTCTAGTCCATCGCCTTAACCACTCGGCCACGACTACAGACGTCTGCTTTCTCTCTCCTGCTGAGGTGGCAACCAAGCACAGGGTCAACAGGGGTAGAGGAAGGTGCACTAGCTCTAGTGCAACTTTTCCGTACAATCTCTGGGAAGCAGGGACAGCATAGCTCTCTAATCTAACAAACTCAGCTAACTTCATGGGCACTCTTTCCACACAAGCTGATGATCTGAATTCAGAGCAACGTGCTCTCGCAGGCCACACCACAATGGACAGCCACCAAGTGATATGAAAAGAACAACGAGGTCTCTGACAAACAGACAGGCCTTTGCCCGAACAGGGACTTGAACCCTGGACACAGACCTGCGTCCTCTTAAAAAAACCAGATGCAGGCGTCCTCCAGGAAACGGCGTTTCAGAGCTGTGCCATGCCACTGCTGAGCTGCACCGTGAAAGACCTTGAAGTCATTAGGTGTTACCAAAGCCATGGTCCAAAAGCATGGCCAAAAGCACATTTCGCCTGGGCCTTTTGGAACTGTGCTAGCATCAGTCTTGAAAAGAGCTGTGCATAAAGCAACTCTCCAGAAGCAGATGGAGTGGGGAAAATGTGCCACAAAGGGACAGCCAAAACGGACTGGGCGACTTGGAAAAAAAACTATCAAATCCCAATCTTATGAGCCGTACAAGATGTTGCTGTCGATTTATTGAACATTTCTCTAGGCAACATCAGAGTGTAGGGACTACAAAAAAAAGCTAAATTGCGACTAGTCGCTGGACTTGAATTATTCAATATGGGATTAAACACGCAGGCCCGCAACCAAACGTCGCAAAAGCCACAGTTCCTCTCACAGAGAGAAAAAGCAAAAGCAGCTAGCTGTTCCGTAGTCGGCAGGGTTCGAACCTGCGCGGGGAGACCCCAATGGATTTCAAGTCCATCGCCTCAACCTCTCGGCCACGACTACGCATGGTTGCAGCTCGTAGACTTTTTCTGCTGAATGTGGGCAACATTGAACGCAGCACAGTTGGGGCATAAATGGCCTGAGGTTGTAAAAAGCAGCACAAGCATTGCTCGCAGTTAACAGGAACACGCTGCCGTGACCCGGATTCGAACCGGGGTTGCTGCGGCCACAACACAGAGTACTGACCACTATACGATCACGGCACACCGCTCGCTCACCGATAACCTCTGCAGCTGCCTGGACACTAAGGGACACTGGTTTGTGACCGTGATTCAAACTGGGATTTCTCTGGCCACAACACAGAGTACGGATGACTGTACGGTTGCGGCAAACCACTGTCGCTCACCCACAGCTGCCTGGTCACTAAGTGACAGGGGCTTGTTTGTGAGTTGCAGAGGAGGATTCCAATTACGTATAGGAGGCTTGAAAGAAAAGAGAACAACAACATAAGTGGACGTGCAAAACAACGTAGTCGGCAGGATTCGAACCTGCGCGGGGAAACCCCAATGGATTTCTAGTCCATCGCCTTAACCACTCGGCCACGACTACAGACGTCTGCTTTCTCTCTCCTGCTGAGGTGGCAACCAAGCACAGGGTCAACAGGGGTAGAGGAAGGTGCACTAGCTCTTGTGCAACTTTGCCGTACAATCTCTGGGAAGCAGGGACAGCATAGCTCTCTAATCTAACACACTCAGCTAACTTCATGGGCACTCTTTCCACACAAGCTGATGATCTGAATTCAGAGCAACGTGCTCTCGCAGGCCACACCACAATGGACAGCCACCAAGTGATATGAAAAGAACAACGAGGTCTCTGACAAATAGACAGGCCTACGCCCGAACGGGGACTTGAACCCTGGACCCTCAGATTAAAAGTCTGATGCTCTACCTACTGAGCTATCCGGGCTCCTGTCTACCGAGGCACCTGTTTGCGGAGTTGGACCTCTGCAAGCCCCTTGCCGGCTAACAACACTTTCTCATCACAGCACAGACCTGCGTCCTCTTAAAAAAACCAGATGCAGGCATCCTCCAGGAAACGGCGTTTCAGAGCTGTGCCATGCCACTGCTGAGCTGCACCGTGAAAGACCTTGAAGTCATTAGGTGTTACCAAAGCCATGGTCCAAAAGCATGGCCAAAAGCACATTTCGCCTGGGCCTTTTGGAGGTGTGAGGTGAGGTGGCAACCAAGCACAGGGTCAACAGGGGTAGAGGAAGGTGCACTAGCTCTAGTGCAACTTTTCCGTACAATCTCTGGGAAGCAGGGACAGCATAGCTCTCTAATCTAACAAACTCAGCTAACTTCATGGGCACTCTTTCCACACAAGCTGATGATCTGAATTCAGAGCAACGTGCTCTCGCAGGCCACACCACAATGGACAGCCACCAAGTGATATGAAAAGAACAACGAGGTCTCTGACAAACAGACAGGCCTTTGCCCGAACAGGGACTTGAACCCTGGACACAGACCTGCGTCCTCTTAAAAAAAACAGATGCAGGCGTCCTCCAGGAAACGGCGTTTCAGAGCTGTGCCATGCCACTGCTGAGCTGCACCGTGAAAGACCTTGAAGTCATTAGGTGTTACCAAAGCCATGGTCCAAAAGCATGGCCAAAAGCACATTTCGCCTGGGCCTTTTGGAACTGTGCTAGCATCAGTCTTGAAAAGAGCTGTGCATAAAGCAACTCTCCAGAAGCAGATGGAGTGGGGAAAATGTGCCACAAAGGGACAGCCAAAACGGACTGGGCGACTTGGAAAAAAAAACTATCAAATCCCAATCTTATGAGCCGTACAAGATGTTGCTGTCGATTTATTGAACGTTTCTCTAGGCAACATCAGAGTGTAGGGACTACAAAAAAAAGCTAAATTGCGACTAGTCGCTGGACTTGAATTATTCAATATGGGATTAAACACGCAGGCCCGCAACCAAACGTCGCAAAAGCCACAGTTCCTCTCATAGAGAGAAAAAGCAAAAGCAGCTAGCTGTTCCGTAGTCGGCAGGGTTCGAACCTGCGTGGGGAGACCCCAATGGATTTCAAGTCCATCGCCTTAACCTCTCGGCCACGACTACGCATGGTGGCAGCTCATTGACTTTTTCTGCTGAATGTGGGCAACATTGAACGCAGCACAGTTGGGGCATAAATGGCCTGAGGTTGTAAAAAGCAGCACAAGCATTGCTCGCAGTTAACAGGAACACGCTGCCGTGACCCGGATTCGAACCGGGGTTGCTGCGGCCACAACACAGAGTACTGACCACTATACGATCACGGCACACCGCTCGCTCACCGATAACCTCTGCAGCTGCCTGGACACTAAGGGACTACTGGTTTGTGACCAGTGATTCAAACTGGGATTTCTCTGGCCACAACACAGAGTACGGATGACTGTACGGTTCGCGGCAAACCACTGTCGCTCACCCACAGCTGCCTGGTCACTAAGTGACAGGGGCTTGTTTGTGAGTTGCAGAGGAGGATTCCAATTACGTATAGGAGGCTTGAAAGAAAAGAGAACAACAATCATAAGTGGACGTGCAAAACAACGTAGTCGGCAGGATTCGAACCTGCGCGGGGAAACCCCAATGGATTTCTAGTCCATCGCCTTAACCACTCAGGCCACGACTACAGACGTCTGCTTTCTCTCTCCTGCTGAGGTGGCAACCAAGCACAGGGTCAACAGGGGTAGAGGAAGGTGCACTAGCTCTAGTGCAACTTTGCCGTACAATCTCTGGGAAGCAGGGACAGCATAGCTCTCTAATCTAACACACGTCAGCTAACTACATGGGCACTCTTTCCACACAAGCTGATGATCTGAATTCAGAGCAACGTGCTCTCGCAGGCCACACCACAATGGACAGCCACCAAGTGATATGAAAAGAACAACGAGGTCTCTGACAAATAGACAGGCCTTACGCCCGAACAGGGACTTGAACCCTGGACCCTCAGATTAAAAGTCTGATGCTCTACCTACTGAGCTATCCGGGCTCCTGTCTAGCTGAGGCACCTGTTTGCGGAGTTGGACCTCTGCAAGCCCCTTGCCGGCTAACAACACTTTCTCATCACAGCACAGACCTGCGTCCTCTTAAAAAAACCAGATGCAGGCATCCTCCAGGAAACGGCGTTTCAGAGCTGTGCCATGCCACTGCTGAGCTGCAACCGTGAAAGACCTTGAAGTCATTAGGTGTTACCAAAGCCATGGTCCAAAAGCATGGCCAAAAGCACATTTCGCCTGGGCCTTTTGGAGGTGTGAGGTGAGGTGGCAACCAAGCACAGGGTCAACAGGGGTAGAGGAAGGTGCACTAGCTCTAGTGCAACTTTTCCGTACAATCTCTGGGAAGCAGGGACAGCATAGCTCTCTAATCTAACAAACTCAGCTAACTTCATGGGCACTCTTTCCACACAAGCTGATGATCTGAATTCAGAGCAACGTGCTCTCGCAGGCCACACCACAATGGACAGCCACCAAGTGATATGAAAAGAACAACGAGGTCTCTGACAAACAGACAGGCCTTTGCCCGAACAGGGACTTGAACCCTGGACACAGACCTGCGTCCTCTTAAAAAAACCAGATGCAGGCGTCCTCCAGGAAACGGCGTTTCAGAGCTGTGCCATGCCACTGCTGAGCTGCACCGTGAAAGACCTTGAAGTCATTAGGTGTTACCAAAGCCATGGTCCAAAAGCATGGCCAAAAGCACATTTCGCCTGGGCCTTTTGGAACTGTGCTAGCATCAGTCTTGAAAAGAGCTGTGCATAAAGCAACTCTCCAGAAGCAGATGGAGTGGGGAAAATGTGCCACAAAGGGACAGCCAAAACGGACTGGGCGACTTGGAAAAAAAACTATCAAATCCCAATCTTATGAGCCGTACAAGATGTTGCTGTCGATTTATTGAACATTTCTCTAGGCAACATCAGAGTGTAGGGACTACAAAAAAAAGCTAAATTGCGACTAGTCGCTGGACTTGAATTATTCAATATGGGATTAAACACGCAGGCCCGCAACCAAACGTCGCAAAAGCCACAGTTCCTCTCACAGAGAGAAAAAGCAAAAGCAGCTAGCTGTTCCGTAGTCGGCAGGGTTCGAACCTGCGCGGGGAGACCCCAATGGATTTCAAGTCCATCGCCTCAACCTCTCGGCCACGACTACGCATGGTTGCAGCTCGTAGACTTTTTCTGCTGAATGTGGGCAACATTGAACGCAGCACAGTTGGGGCATAAATGGCCTGAGGTTGTAAAAAGCAGCACAAGCATTGCTCGCAGTTAACAGGAACACGCTGCCGTGACCCGGATTCGAACCGGGGTTGCTGCGGCCACAACACAGAGTACTGACCACTATACGATCACGGCACACCGCTCGCTCACCGATAACCTCTGCAGCTGCCTGGACACTAAGGGACACTGGTTTGTGACCGTGATTCAAACTGGGATTTCTCTGGCCACAACACAGAGTACGGATGACTGTACGGTTGCGGCAAACCACTGTCGCTCACCCACAGCTGCCTGGTCACTAAGTGACAGGGGCTTGTTTGTGAGTTGCAGAGGAGGATTCCAATTACGTATAGGAGGCTTGAAAGAAAAGAGAACAACAACATAAGTGGACGTGCAAAACAACGTAGTCGGCAGGATTCGAACCTGCGCGGGGAAACCCCAATGGATTTCTAGTCCATCGCCTTAACCACTCGGCCACGACTACAGACGTCTGCTTTCTCTCTCCTGCTGAGGTGGCAACCAAGCACAGGGTCAACAGGGGTAGAGGAAGGTGCACTAGCTCTTGTGCAACTTTGCCGTACAATCTCTGGGAAGCAGGGACAGCATAGCTCTCTAATCTAACACACTCAGCTAACTTCATGGGCACTCTTTCCACACAAGCTGATGATCTGAATTCAGAGCAACGTGCTCTCGCAGGCCACACCACAATGGACAGCCACCAAGTGATATGAAAAGAACAACGAGGTCTCTGACAAATAGACAGGCCTACGCCCGAACGGGGACTTGAACCCTGGACCCTCAGATTAAAAGTCTGATGCTCTACCTACTGAGCTATCCGGGCTCCTGTCTACCGAGGCACCTGTTTGCGGAGTTGGACCTCTGCAAGCCCCTTGCCGGCTAACAACACTTTCTCATCACAGCACAGACCTGCGTCCTCTTAAAAAAACCAGATGCAGGCATCCTCCAGGAAACGGCGTTTCAGAGCTGTGCCATGCCACTGCTGAGCTGCACCGTGAAAGACCTTGAAGTCATTAGGTGTTACCAAAGCCATGGTCCAAAAGCATGGCCAAAAGCACATTTCGCCTGGGCCTTTTGGAGGTGTGAGGTGAGGTGGCAACCAAGCACAGGGTCAACAGGGGTAGAGGAAGGTGCACTAGCTCTAGTGCAACTTTTCCGTACAATCTCTGGGAAGCAGGGACAGCATAGCTCTCTAATCTAACAAACTCAGCTAACTTCATGGGCACTCTTTCCACACAAGCTGATGATCTGAATTCAGAGCAATGTGCTCTCGCAGGCCACACCACAATGGACAGCCACCAAGTGATATGAAAAGAACAACGAGGTCTCTGACAAACAGACAGGCCTTCGCCCGAACAGGGACTTGAACCCTGGACACAGACCTGCGTCCTCTTAAAAAAAAACAGATGCAGGCGTCCTCCAGGAAACGGCGTTTCAGAGCTGTGCCATGCCACTGCTGAGCTGCACCGTGAAAGACCTTGAAGTCATTAGGTGTTACCAAAGCCATGGTCCAAAAGCATGGCCAAAAGCACATTTCGCCTGGGCCTTTTGGAACTGTGCTAGCATCAGTCTTGAAAAGAGCTGTGCATAAAGCAACTCTCCAGAAGCAGATGGAGTGGGGAAAATGTGCCACAAAGGGACAGCCAAAACGGACTGGGCGACTTGGAAAAAAAACTATCAAATCCCAATCTTATGAGCCGTACAAGATGTTGCTGTCGATTTATTGAACGTTTCTCTAGGCAACATCAGAGTGTAGGGACTACAAAAAAAAGCTAAATTGCGACTAGTCGCTGGACTTGAATTATTCAATATGGGATTAAACACGCAGGCCCGCAACCAAACGTCGCAAAAGCCACAGTTCCTCTCACAGAGAGAAAAAGCAAAAGCAACTGGCTGTTCCGTAGTCGGCAGGGTTCGAACCTGCGCGGGGAGACCCCAATGGATTTCAAGTCCATCACCTTAACCTCTCGGCCACGACTACGCATGGTGGCAGCTCATTGACTTTTTTTGCTGAATGTGGGCAACATTGAACGCAGCACAGTTGGGGCATAAATGGCCTGAGGTTGTAAAAAGCAGCACAAGCATTGCTCGCAGTTAACAGGAACACGCTGCCGTGACCCGGATTCGAACCGGGGTTGCTGCGGCCACAACACAGAGTACTGACCACTATACGATCACGGCACACCGCTCGCTCACCGATAACCTCTGCAGCTGCCTGGACACTAAGGGACTCTGGTTTGTGACCATGATTCAAACTGGGATTTGTCTGGCCACAACACAGAGTACGGATGACTGTACGGTCGCGGCAAACCACTGTCGCTCACCCACAGCTGCCTGGTCACTAAGTGACAGGGGCTTGTTTGTGAGTTGCAGAGGAGGATTCCAATTACGTATAGGAGGCTTGAAAGAAAAGAGAACAACATCATAAGTGGACGTGCAAAACAACGTAGTCGGCAGGATTCGAACCTGCGCGGGGAAACCCCAATGGATTTCTATTCCATCGCCTTAACCACTCAGCCACGACTACAGACGTCTGCTTTCTCTCTCCTGCTGAGGTGGCAACCAAGCACAGGGTCAACAGGGGTAGAGGAAGGTGCACTAGCTCTAGTGCAACTTTTCCGTACAATCTCTGGGAAGCAGGGACAGCATAGCTCTCTAATCTAACAAAGTCAGCTAACTAACATGGGCACTCTTTCCACACAAGCTGATGATCTGAATTCAGAGCAACGTGCTCTCGCAGGCCACACCACAATGGACAGCCACCAAGTGATATGAAAAGAACAACGAGGTCTCAGACAAACAGACAGGCCTTCGCCCGAACAGGGACTTG
The DNA here is from genome assembly GCF_903798145.1 of Danio aesculapii. Lineage (NCBI taxonomy): Eukaryota > Metazoa > Chordata > Actinopteri > Cypriniformes > Danionidae > Danio > Danio aesculapii. Next base: position 14,210,339 of record NC_079438.1, on the reverse strand, counting down.
AACCCTGGACCCTCAGATTAAAAGTCTGATGCTCTACCGACTGAGCTATCCGGGCTCCTGTCTGCTGAGGCACCTGTTTGCGGAGTTGGACCTCTGCAAGCCCCTTGCCGGCTAACAACACTTTCGCCTGGGCCTTTTGGAACTGTGCTAGCATCAGTCTTGAAAAGAGCTGTGCATAAAGCAACTCTCCAGAAGCAGATGGAGTGGGGAAAATGTGCCACAAAGGGACAGCCAAAACGGACTGGGCGACTTGGAAAAAAAACTATCAAATCCCAATCTTGATGAGCCATACAAGATGTTGCTGTCGATTTATTGAACGTTTCTCTAGGCAACATCAGAGTGTAGGGACTACAAAAAAAGCTAAATTGCGACTAGTCGCTGGACTTGAATTATTCAATATGGGATTAAACACGCAGGCCCGCAACCAAACGTCGCAAAAGCCACAGTTCCTCTCACAGAGAGAAAAAGCAAAAGCAGCTGGCTGTTCCATAGTCGGCAGGGTTCGAACCTGCGCGGGGAGACCCCAATGGATTTCCAGTCCATCGCCTTAACCTCTCGGCCATGACTACGCATGGTCGCAGCTCGTTGACTTTTTCTACTGAATGTGGGCAACATTGAACGCAGCACAGTTGGGGCATAAATGGCCTGAGGTTGTAAAAAGCAGCACAAGCATTGCTCGCAGTTAACAGGAACACGCTGCCGTGACCCGGATTCGAACCGGGGTTGCTGCGGCCACAACACAGAGTACTGACCACTATACGATCACGGCACACCGCTCGCTCGCCGATAAGCTCTGTAGCTGCCTGGACACTAAGGGACACTGGTTTGTGACCGTGATTCAAACTGGGATTTCTCTGGCCACAACACAGAGTACGGATGACTGTACAAGAACAACAACATAAGTGGACGTGCAAAACAACGTAGTCGGCAGGATTCGAACCTGCGCGGGGAAACCCCAATGGATTTCTAGTCCATCGCCTTAACCACTCGGCCACGACTACAGACGTCTGCTTTCTCTCTCCTGCTGAGGTGGCAACCAAGCACAGGGTCAACAGGGGTAGAGGAAGGTGCACTAGCTCTAGTGCAACTTTTCCGTACAATCTCTGGGAAGCAGGGACAGCATAGCTCTCTAATCTAACAAACTCAGCTAACTTCATGGGCACTCTTTCCACACAAGCTGATGATCTGAATTCAGAGCAACGTGCTCTCGCAGGCCACACCACAATGGACAGCCACCAAGTGATATGAAAAGAACAACGAGGTCTCTGACAAACAGACAGGCCTTCGCCCGAACAGGGACTTGAACTCTGGACCCTCAGATTAAAAGTCTGATGCTCTACCGACTGAGCTATCCGGGCTCCTGTCTGCCGAGGCACCTGTTTGCGGAGTTGGACCTTTGCAAGCCCCTTGCCGGCTAACAACACTTTCTCATCACAGCACAGACCTGCGTCCTCTTAAAAAAACCAGATGCAGGCGTCCTCCAGGAAACGGCGTTTCAGAGCTGTGCCATGCCACTGCTGAGCTGCACCGTGAAAGACCTTGAAGTCATTAGGTGTTACCAAAGCCATGGTCCAAAATCATGGCCAAAAGCACATTTCGCCTGGGCCTTTTGGAGGTGTGAGGTGAGGTGGCAACCAAGCACAGGGTCAACAGGGGTAGAGGAAGGTGCACTAGCTCTAGTGCAACTTTTCCGTACAATCTCTGGGAAGCAGGGACAGCATAGCTCTCCAATCTAACAAACTCAGCTAACTTCATGGGCACTCTTTCCACACAAGCTGATGATCTGAATTCAGAGCAACGTGCTCTCGCAGGCCACACCACAATGGACAGCCACCAAGTGATATGAAAAGAACAACGAGGTCTCTGACAAACAGACAGGCCTTCGCCCGAACAGGGACTTGAACCCTGGACACAGACCTGCGTCCTCTTAAAAAAAAACAGATGCAGGCGTCCTCCAGGAAACAGCGTTTCAGAGCTGTGCCATGCCACTGCTGAGCTGCACCGTGAAAGACCTTGAAGTCATCAGGTGTTACCAAAGCCATGGTCCAAAAGCATGGCCAAAAGCACATTTCGCCTGGGCCTTTTGGAACTGTGCTAGCATCAGTCTTGAAAAGAGCTGTGCATAAAGCAACTCTCCAGAAGCAGATGGAGTGGGGAAAATGTGCCACAAAGGGACAGCCAAAACGGACTGGGCGACTTGGAAAAAAAACTATAAAATCCCAATCTTATGAGCCGTACAAGATGTTGCTGTCGATTTATTGAACGTTTCTCTAGGCAACATCAGAGTGTAGGGACTACAAAAAAAGCTAAATTGCGACTAGTCGCTGGACTTGAATTATTCAATATGGGATTAAACACGCAGGCCCGCAACCAAACGTCGCAAAAGCCACAGTTCCTCTCACAGAGAGAAAAAGCAAAAGCAGCTAGCTGTTCCGTAGTCGGCAGGGTTCGAACCTGCGCGGGGAGACCCCAATGGATTTCAAGTCCATCGCCTTAACCTCTCGGCCACGACTACGCAAGGTGGCAGCACGTTGACTTTTTCTGCTGAATGTGGGCAACATTGAACGCAGCACAGTTGGGGCATAAATGGCCTGAGGTTGTAAAAAGCAGCACAAGCATTGCTCGCAGTTAACAGGAACACGCTGCCGTGACCCAGATTCGATCCGGGGTTGCTGCGGCCACAACACAGAGTACTGTCCACTATACGATCACGGCACACCGCTCACTCACCGAAAAGCTCTGCAGCTGCCTGGACACTAAGGGACACTGGTTTGTGACCGGGATTCAAACTGGGATTTCTCTGGCCACAACACAGAGTACGGATGACTGTACGGTCGCGGCAAACCACTGTCACTCACCCACAGCTGCCTGGTCACTAAGTGACAGGGGCTTGTTTGTGAGATGCAGAGGAGGATTGCAATTACGTATAGGAGGCTTGGAAGAAAAGAGAACAACAACATAAGTGGACGTGCAAAACAACATAGTTGGCAGGATTCAAACCTGCACGGGGAAGCCCCAATGGATTTCTAGTCCATCGGATGAATTGGATGAATCTTATTTGAAGTGTGCAGCAAGTCTGAGAATTCGAAGCTAACTATTGTCCTCAGATCATCACGCCTAAGTTTTGAGAAGACCAGTCGGAATTGTTTCACACAACTTAAATGTAACCCAACAAAGACAACCCAGATGGGACTTGAACCCACAATCCCCTGCCTTATCCATTAGGCCACTGGGTCAACACTAGCCTTTGTCATATCTGATGTATGGCTCAGGAAGTTCTTGTTACTCAGAAAACAGTTCTTTAGGATCCCTATGCCATATTGCATCCAGACGATCTGATGTGTACACCTAATGACAAAACAGCTTCTCTGAGGAGTTTTCCATTGTCATGTCTTTTTGACCTAAGGGTATGAACCTAGCTTTTTAAAGGTAATACTGGATTGTCTTGCACAGTCAACCTAAAAGGAACTGCATCAAAGACAACCCAGTTGGTACTTTAAACCCACAATCCCCAGCTTCGAAGGCTGGTGCCTTATCCATTAGGCCACTGGACTGTTTTATACTTACTGTGAACTGTAATATGCCTCCAGGGAGTTGCTGACACACGTAACAAAAACAACATAAACAAAGAGTAGATTGGATCGGTCTCACAGAATTTTTTGTGGCACTGCAAACTGCTTCTACTGGGCTCGTTGGTCTAGGGGTGTGATTCTCGCTTTGATTGCGAGAGGTCCCGGGTTCAAATCCCGGACGAGTCCTACGACAGTCATAGAAAAAGCAGCGGTGCTGTGCTATCCATGATGTTTTTATGTTAATTGTAGCAGCTTTTGCTGTGACTTTACTTAATGAACATTTAGTGGACTTCTGATCTAAATCAGTCTAACATGTACAACTATACAGACAAAAAAAGGAGCGGCAATGATTCGGTTGATAGATTTGTTTACGGATCTTGAACAACCCACCAGCTTTATATGTAAGCACCATTTTTACACCGTCTTTTTACACCGTCTCCTCTCTGTAGGCACCATGCAGGATTCGAAATGGCCTTTCGCGTTAGGTATCTCGTTACCCTTTTAGTCATAAGAGGTAACATGCATGGCAATGCAGGAAGTTAATGACATGCAAACACATCTCAAGAAGGTTTTCACAGCTACCGTGTTTCATCCACCAAACATTGCTCCCAAATTGAAGTGAGACCTTCAAAGACAACCTAGATGGCATTTGAACCAACAATCCCAAGCCCTGGAGGTTGATGCCTTATCCCTTGGCCACTGGGCCATTTCGGCAATCATTTGGCATGGATTTTTTGTATGCCTTCAACAAGATGCCAACGAAAAGGAACCGGGTAACACTTTATTTTGATGGTCCCCCTTTAGATAGTCTGCTGACCGTAAATTACTTTTCAAGTTCTTATCTGTTTACTTTCATCTGGATAGTATCTGTAGATTGTCTTTAAATGTTCTTAGGCAATCAATACAATGTCTACAGCATGTAAACATTTATTAAACTTTCGGTAAGATAAGTGTTACCTAATTAGGTTCTAGATGTTCAACAGTGTATCAGTAGATATGCAACAAATCTTCAACAGATGTTCAGCAATGTATTAGTAGATATGCAACAAATCCTCAACAAGTTTTCAGAACATTGACCACCAAGATGTTTGTTGTTATTGTCTGCATGTAGTTGTTATCCAGTTTATGAATAGACTTTGAGTAAACATTCAGATGCCTATAAGTAGCAACGCAAGATATTTTAACATGAACTTTAATCAAATATAAAATTAGGGTTAGGTACAATCTAAGAGTGTTCAATTAACTATTTGTTGCATTTAACCTAACTTTCAGTAGACAGTTATTTTACTTTAAAGGGCACATAGTTTACCTATTTTTTATGATTTAATATTAATATTATGGTTCTTCTGAGTGTGCCAGTTTAGGTTCAGTTTAAAACACAATTCAGATTTTTTTATTATAATGTGTTAAAAAGTGTCATGTTGGGGGCGTGTCCACAGTTCGCTGATTTATGGATGTGTTGCTTTACATGTAAATTAGTTTCGGCTTCCCGCCAACGTAACAAGGGGCGGGGCCATGAGCTCACCCGCTCTGCATTTGCAACAGAGTCTGACAGGCAGACAGAGAAGGAGCAGGAGTGAGAGGTTCAGCAATCAGTCGTACATGTACGACTCGGACACAGACCAAGCAGAGAGTACAAAATCATATGTGTCTTTGTACAGTTTTACAGCCAACTGTGTGCTAGTTTCAAGTGCCGAGCTTGTACACAGAAACTAATAACCACGCACACTGAATGAACTTTTGCTGAGGCACCGGATGCGCCGCTCGAAGCCGCGACACGGCACACCAGACACTCTCTGTGGCAGGGCAGAAACATGAAGTGTTCCGAATCATCGCGCCACGCATTTTTTAATTCTAAACATAGGTTTCTATTAGGGTACACACAACGGCAATTCAAGTCTGCAGCGGTCCGAGGCGCCCAGCCGTTGACTTGAGTGAACCCTGATAGAAACCGATGTTTAGAATTCTAAAACGCATGCTAGTTAAGATCACAGGGAGCTTCTGGGATCAATATTGGTGGGCGGGGGGACCGCACTCCTACGTAAAGTTGCGGTCGGTTTGAAAACCGCTCCAATTGCTCCATCGTTTTTATGTTGTTAAATTGAAAAAAAAGCACTGGGTGTGCTTATATCACCCCAATATGATGGTCTATACACCATACATGCACATATGTCTGTCCAAACAGCTTGAAAAGTAGATTTTTTACCATAGGTGCCTTTTAAGGTACATTTATCAGCTCATCTGTTGTCACACTGGGCCCATCAAAATGAAGTGAAAACCTAAGAAATGCTGTTGAATGACTGTAAGGAGCCAACATCACAGACAGCATGGCTACTAATCTGTAAATGTTCAGCAGATAGTCAACAGACAGGTAGTAGTGACACTGATGCAAGTATTTGAAGACAAAAACACAACAGCGCCACACGTACAAGAACATACAAATAAATACCAGAGTCATTAGTTCGTCCAACTGCTTTTAATTTATTGCTGTCAAAACAAAAATAAAATAAAAAAATTAACAGCCCAGGTAATTAAGCTGAAGAAAACATTCGGTTCAGGACAATTAAGAACAATTGTTGTTACATCCACAGTGGAATGAACAGCCAACTTATCCAGCATATGTTTTTATGCAACGGATGCCCTTACAGCTGCAACCCATCACTGGGAAACATCCATACACAATCATTCACACACATGAACTAAGGACAATTTAGCCAACCCAATTCACCTCTACCACATGTTTTTGGACTTGTGGGGGGAAGCGGAGCACCCAGAGGAAACCAACGCGAACACCGGGAGAACATGCAAACTCCACACAGAAACACCAACTGACCCAGCCGAGGCTCGAACCAGTGACCTTCTTCCTGTGAGGCGAACGTGCTACCCACTGAGAATGTTTTTTTTTCATTGTCGTTAACATAGTAGGCTGAAAAATAACTAATTTTAGAAATACAATTTAGATGACGAGGTGACATGGTGGCGCAGTGGGTAACACGTTTGCCTCACAGCAAAAGGTTGATGGTTTGAGCCTCGGCTGGGTCAGGTGGCATTTCTGTGGCATACCATGTGGGCTTCCTTCGAGTGCTCCAGTTTCCCCCACAAGTCCAAAGACATGTGGTATACAGGTGAATTGAGTAAGCTCGAATTGCTCGAATATTCAGACAGAAAGGCAAAAGTGAACCCTTCCTTTTCATTGATAGGACTTTTATGTGAACATCTCCAACAATGAGCTCTCTACACGTTTGAGCAAACTCTGTTCATTTTCCTGGTGTGAAGCTGATGCTGTTAAATTGCTCCCTGTTAGCAAAGTACAGCTCTGCAATAGGAGCGAGCTGGGCCACTGCATTTCGAGAGACACCTTCTCTCTGGAATGCTCTGGTCATGGTTGCTCCACGTCTTGTCAGCTTCAAAAGCCTTTTGTAGCGATGTATGACATCACGAACATTATTAGCTGAAAAACTATTTAAAACAATTAATACCTTCATGACCAAATAATCACAATGCAACCACCTATCCTAAGCCTAATGAGCACGTAAAATAATAGAAAGAAGTATCATTAACACTAGCACATCTGTGTGTGTGTAAGAGCGTGAAAACAGTACATTTGAGACAGAGAGATAGAATGTAGGCGTGTGTGAGAGAGCATGTACAAGAGTGAGTGTGTGAGTGAGAGTGTGTTCAGGTGTGTGTGATTGTGTATAAGACTGTGTGTGAGAGAGAGAGCATGTACTTGTGTGTGTGTCTGAGAGAGAGAGAGAGAGAGAGAGAGAGAGAGAGAGAGAGAGAGAGAGAGAGAGAGCGCATGTACATGTGTACTTGTGTGTGTGAGTGTATAAGAGAGTGAGCATGAACTGTATGTGTGTGTGAGAGAAAGAGCATGTTTGTCTGAGAGAGAGAGAGAGAGAGAGAGAGAGAGAGAGAGAGAGAGAGAGAGAGAGAGAGAGAGAGTGTGTACATGTGCTTGTGAAAGATTTTCAAAAACACATTTAATTGTGGATTGCATAGGGAGAAGACAATTGAAACAAATGACACACCAAACTGTTATTTTAAAAAGAAAACTAATCGTATCATTCATTATGATGTAAACAGAAATAACTACCATAAAATAAAACTGGACCTCGTTTGATCTTGTCATTTTTATTCTTCTTGTCCTTCTTCTTGCTCTTTCTTTGTTTCTTGCTTTTGTTTTTCTTGATTTTGCCTTTTTTTGTTTTTCTTCTCTGAGTCTCTTCTGAACTGGAACTCAAAGAGCCGTCATCACAGGATTCGTCTGTCACTGATGTCTCTACATCAGTCGATGCGTTCTCAAGAGGTAACAGATAGGCTTACCTTCACCCTTCACGCTTCCTAGGTTGTGTTTTTTACGGGTGTTGTACTGTGACATCTATAAATGTAAAAAATAATTTTAGAAGGTGGCAAAACATTTAAGGCCATCGGGCAGTTAGTTAAACAGTGTTGTGCTGAAATGTCCTGAAAACTTGTCAGACCAAGCAGTTATTTAATTTTTGGTTTTATATTTAAGCAAAGTTTTAAGGGAACTGGATATAATTATCAATAACAATACTTTTAAAATAATATATATATATATATATATATATATATATATATATATATATATATATATATATATATATATATATATATATATATCCACACTCACACACAGTCTAAAAATGATTATTAATCATGTAATATATACCCAATCTAAAGATACATTATTAAAGCATGCAAAACTACTTGATTTTTATACAGGTTTTCATGACAGATGGTGATTAAATTGAATTTTTTTTTTGCCTATATCACTTTCTGTACTTGAAAACAAAATATTTATGCTTTTTAAAATCTAGTTTACAACAACTGACTACCATATAGGCTGAGTTAAAATGGATCGATGTTGATGCGAGCTGATCACATTCCATTAGGCCTACTTGAAACACAGTCAAATCACAAGAAACATTAGGTCAAAAACTTCATACATACCTTTTCTTACACGGTTGTTCCATTTAGATATTCACGGAGTACAAATTGGCTTTTCTGCCGTTAAGGAAACTTTATTTGGGCGGCAATCCTTTTTTAAGCGCCTTTTAAATAGTTCTCCTGTAGAGGGCGCTTAGCTGCACATAATTTGAAGTCGAGCCTCTATGTCTTATGGGAGAGATTAAAAACACTGTCATATTTAATGAAATACGAATTATATTACTTCTAGCCATCTCATTTACAAATTAAAATCGTCCTGCTAACATTTAAAAAATATTAAATAAGGTTTATTTTGAGTCATCGGAAACGACCATGTGATGACAGCGCTTAGAAATGTAACAGGTACCCTGTGACATCGACATCGTCGGGACCAATGACTGTAAAAGCTGTTATGAATATAATAAAAGAAATAAACTTTACTATGATTTATAATTAGATTAATATTATGAATGCAAACCGCACAGAAAAAAATATTTCATTTAAAATAAAACCTATCCCTCAAACATCTGGGTCGTCATTTTTATTATTGTAATGATCTGGATTTGCAAACACAAACTTATTACTAAAGAACAATGACATTTTTTAACTTTCCTTCAGTCTAGGGTTTTTGTTCAGAAACAATAATATAATAAATTCATTTCTCTTTTAGCATGTCTTCAATGTCTTTAAACAAATAAATGTAAAACAAATATACATTTCAAATACATTTTTATTAAACAAAGACCACAAAATTATTACTGGCGAACAAATATTTTAAAACTTTTTTAGCTTTTGTTCACTGTTTTGTTCAAAATAACAAAATAAAGTGTTTCTCTTTCATTAGACACTAAACATTGCCTTATTTTATAAACAAAGGGCAAATAGTTGCTTGTATATAATGAGGGATATTCAGACATGTTCATATTTTAAGTTTATGGTATCCAGTGGTGGCCAGAATTATTAGAACACCCGTATTCTCACCAGCTAAAAATGTTTTGTGTTTTTAAATGTTATTTTATTATTTCCTACTAACACACTTCAGCAAAAGATAACTGACTTAAAACCATTTTGCCACCACTGTATAATTTTCAATTCCAAAACAATTCATATAAATAGCAGGTATATATGCTGTCTACAGCTGGTGAGAGTTCAAAGTGACCATTACCACCGTGGCTTATACCGCCACCATTTTAAATGGGCAAACTTCTCAATCAGTCTCTTGACAACAGAGGGAAACATTTGTGGACAGAAGATTAATTTGTCTTCTTCTTCAGTCTCTTCAGAGGAATATAACATTGTTTCTGTGAAATCCCTGATTGTATAATACCTTCAGTCAAGCCTGGCCCTAAAGTTTTATACATTATTTTATATTTGACTGCACAAATCTTCTCAGTACATGTCAAACAAAGACATTCACTCAATTACTAATAGATCTCAGATTTCTTTACCTGTTTGCGTGAGTTTTTGGAATAATATATTTAGCTGACAGAATGATCCGAGTTTTACATAAATTCCTCTTATATAATAAAGTTGGTGAAGTCTCTACTCATAACTGCTCTAAATCACAAACTTGCTCAATCTTATAATATTATTTCTCCAAATGCTCTTTTTGTATTCAGTCTGAAGAAATATAAAGTCATTTGCTTTGGGAGTGTACTTAATATCAAGTGTTTTGCGTTGACTTTTCCAGTTCTCCTAAAAATGCTTTTATCCAAACTTTTGTATCCTCTAAAATTGTATTTTTAGTTACTCATTGAAACTAGAGCCTTCTTACTATAAATGTATTAATTTATAGCTTTTTCTTTCTACATTTGGCATCCAGAGATTTTGATATGTATGTGAACTCTAACAATTACTGCATGGAAGACTCTTGCTTGGCGAGTCTGATAAACTAGCTATTTTATACATATCCGAAATCCTTTAGCATTCAAATTTGCTAATTAACGTCTCTGCAATTAATGCAATACTATATGTAAAAACTAAACTATCACTTTGCGTGCGAGTATGCCCATTTATTTAATTCATAACTGCCACTAGTTCTGAGTGCATGAGAGTGTTTTTTATGAAGTGGCAGTTGGTCAAATGTTTGTAACATAGGCTGTAATAAATAGCCTACTGATAAAGTAAGTTCAGGTGATCACAAGTTCACAATCAGGTGATGTGCTCCACTGGCACAATAATCTTAATATTATTTTGTAGTGTGTGCTGTTTTTCATATGCGCACGTTTAAGATTTGAGGTAATAACATCGCCATGATGGTGAAAGAAATCGAAACATTTATTTCACCCTAACGCAATTTAATAGGGCACTATAAAGGCTAAAGAATTTAATTCTTATATTTGGTTTTTGCAGCCTAGGGCTTTTCACCATGTATCATTTCTAAAACATAGCCTACAGTATAGTGTAAACGCATGTTTATTTCTAAGAAAACTAAAACAAAATTATATTTTAATTGTACACATCACATCACATAAAGTACACATACAGAACCGTCAATTTAGTATTGTGAAAAGGCAAAGCTGTAAATCTGTGGTTAAAGTGCCACTCAGCGGTCAAAAGCTGCTGGCGCATCAACTAGCGTCGCCACTGCGGTATGAACGGCGCCAAAGAGAACAAATGGCACACTGGCACATTTCCACCACTTTTAAGCAGGTGTAACGGAGGCCAGCTAGTAAAGTGCTGTGCAGGTAAACCTCACTCCTCTGACCTCTAAAGGTGCTCTGGTGACAGACGCTAGGGGTCATGGTCTTTGGCCTACTTGTTAGAACAACTGCCATGCGGAAGGTCGCCGGTCCGATCCCAGCTCGGAGCGGGTTGGGTGGTGTAGGGCCAGCGGGGTTACACAGACCTGGGTAACCTCCCTGTTCAAAAAACCATCAATCAACACCTCAGTGGATGAAAAATACAGACCAGTCTCTCTCCTTTTTTTTTTTGCCAAAACACTACAAAGGGCTGTTTTCCACTAAATTTCCAAATTTTTTACTCAAATCAAACTGCCTGAAGTATATGGAAAAAAACATCACCAACTGCTTACATCACCTTCTCTGCAACTCCACGCATTCAACACAGTTTCTCAATCCAGCTGGAATCATCCACCATTACCCCATGTAGTTCGGTAAGAAATCTTAGAGTGATACTGGATGATCAGTTGTCCTTCAAAGAGGACATTGCTAACACAGCTCCATCATGCAGAACTGCATGATCATGATGCACGACTTTTAGTGCAAAGTCTTGTCATTTCAAGGCTGGACTCAGACAGTGCTCTTCTAGCTGGATTCCCATCCTGTGCCCTTAT